>NC_092280.1:7673800-7771300 GCF_036320965.1 Panulirus ornatus | reverse complement strand
GACGGACCCTCGCCGGCCTGACCCACGGCCTCTGTTTTGCCAGCTGTAGCAACTTCATGAAGGTGATTACAGACAGACACCCCCAGACACAGACACAGACACATGGATAGGCATGGTTTTACACACACACACACACACACACACACACACACACACACACACACACCTCACAGTCACACAGAAGGACAGTGTCGCAACGTGTAATCAGTCATACCATCCCCATATGTCATTTACACCTGCTGCAGGTAATGGGGGACTCTTTACTTGAGAAAAAGACAACACTTCATGTGGATTATGTGTATAGCAGGAGGAGGAGGAGCATGAGTAGAAGGAGGAAGAGGAGGAGGAGGAGGAGGAGGAGGAGCATGAGTAGAAGGAGGAGGAGGAGGAGGAGGAGGAGGAGGAGCATGAGTAGAAGGAGGAGGAGGAGGAGGAGCAGAGGAAGAATAAGTAAAAGAGGTGATAAAGATGATGATGATGATGATGAGGAGGAGGAAGATAACGACAATGATGATACAAGATTGTGATGGACAAGATGATGATGATGATGATGATGATGATGATGATGATGATGATGAGGATGATGATGATGATGATGATGATGAGGATGATGAACACACAGAAAGCAGAGGAGGGGGTTTCTCTCCTCAACGATCGTTACCGGGAGGTCGGCTATATAACACCACACTCACCACCTCCTCTCCTCATTCGCCCCCCTCAGCCCAGCCCTCCGGGTTGTGTCAGCATCAGAAAGGGTTTGAAGGAGGACAGTGACCTCGAAGGAGGACAGTAACCTCTGAGGAGGACAGTGACGTCTAATGAGGACAGTGACTTCTGAGGAGGGACAGTGACCTCTCGAGGAGGACAGTGACCTCGAAGGAGGACAGTAACCTCTGAGGAGGACAGTGACGTCTAATGAGGACAGTGACTTCTGAGGAGGGACAGTGACCTCTCGAGGAGGACAGTGACCTCTGACACCGGCATCACGCCTCCATTCACCACTGTGGACAAAGGCAGATGATCACATCCCTTGACAGTGGCCAGCTAAGCTAAGCTTCAACATGCTCGCATGGCTCCCCAGTGAGAGAGGGAGTGTGTATACACGTTCACAGCCGCCAGCCACATGCCATTTACAATTACAGTCGGCAGAAACCCTGTCATTTCCCATAACAGTCACCAGATGACATGTCTGTTGGTGGAGTGTGCCTCTGAACGGGGATGGAAAAAAAAAGCAGGATTTGGTGACTGTATGTTGATCACACAGGTTGACGGTGCTGTAAATGCAAAAATAACGTGGATCATGGGCAAAGATCATGCATTGCTAAACTTTTTCAGCTAAGATGAAAGAGACAGATGAGTATATTCGGTGCTCTGGATTGCCAAAAAGCATTTAACACCGTACCACCTCGAAGTATGGTCAAGAAACTGGGATCTATATGTAGGAATGATTAGTATCCTTAGATAGAAGATTACCTTAGTTTGAAGGGAGCTAAGGACACACAGTAAAGGGCAAGCCTCACAGTCTCACTACATAAAACGGTCAACTCTCCTGGCCTAAATCACCTTACCGAGTCTACCTAGCAAAACAGATGATCTGGACGAAAGAAAAAGAAATTTTATCAGTCCCAGAAAGCCTCACTTTCTGTCTACATTCCCTTGAGAACCTCATCCACTGATAACAGTTCCTATGAAGACGTCACTTATCACTGTTATCAAGAACACATCTCGTGTGTCTTATGTTAATCATTGAACATCTGAACGGGACATCATTTCATCCAACACAGTCAAGCGAAGGAACATCATATACTCACAGAAGTCATCCAGATGTCAGCTGATACAGCCATAATGAAGTCAGTGTCATCCAGCCTCGTCAATAAAGGCTGGACGACGCTTACTTTCCCAGTAACCGTAACCTTAACGACACCGTGTTATCCTCACCTTCACCAGCAAGAAGTCATTCACCTTCCATGTCGCTCTGAACTAATGTGGTAAAATGCTAAACTGCATTGATGATGTCCTCTGGAGCTTGAAATGGCCAGATAGACGGACAAGCAACGAACGTCAACATGCACGAACGTCAGCATGCACGAACGTCAATATGCACGAACGTCAAAATGCACGAACGTCAAAATGCACGAACGTCAGCATGCACGAACGTCAGCATGCACGAACGTCAACATGCACGAACATCAACACGCACGAATGTCAGCATGCACGAACGTCAGCATGCATGAACGTCAACATGCACGAACGTTAGCATGCACGAACGTCAGCATGCACGAACGTCAACATGCATGAACGTCAACATGCACGAACGTCAGCATGCATGAACGTCAACATGCACGAACGTCAACATGCACGAACGTTAGCATACACGAACGTCAAAATGCACGAACGTCAGCATGCACGAACATCAACATGCAAGAACGTTAACATGCACGAACATCAACATGCACGAACATCAACACGCACGAACGTCAACACGCACGAACGTCAACACGCACGAACTGACGTCAACATGCAAACATCTACACGAGGACGGACGCCACCACCACCTCCGATGGTGTCTCGCTGAAGACTGTGGTACGAAATATAGTTAAGAAGGTCCGGCGGGAGGAGGTCTTTGACTTATATGTGCCATTGGTGGACATACCTAACCGCTCCACACCGGACACTTGGAATTCTATGGCATAGGTAATGACCATGGAAGTCATCAGCCGCTTCGTGATCATGGGCCATGTCATTACCCTCCACAGGCACCAGGGTAAGACATCAGCTTCCCCCTCCTCCTCCTCCTCTCCTCCCTCGCCACACAAATACCAGGAAGTTGTCGAATACCATCACACTGATCACCAGGACGTGATCTCTGAGAATAGTAACCTCCGCCAAGGGATGTATGTTGTACTCTCCAGGCACCAGGAGGGGCGGCGTCAGTCATCCTCCGCGATAACCAGACACACATCTTTCTTTTTTATACGATCTGAAGTCATCAGGAAGTCATCAGTTAGGACAACAGTCCTCCCTCCCTCCGCCCGCTCGGCCATCCCTCCCTCCACTTCCAGCGGCGTCTGCAGAAGGTATCACCCTCGGGGAAGTCTTCCGTGGGTGTGTTCTCGGGTGTTGTGACACCATTAGCACGGCCGCCCTGGGAGGGCGCTACCTCGTCTGTTTACTTATGGCTCGTGCTTGTCCCATGCTCTCGGAGAGGGGAGGAGTGTGTGGGATGATGTTAGGTGGAGAAGCAATGTGGGGGATGGATAAGCGGGGAGGGATAGTGGCTAATGGGTGTGGGACAGCAGTTGGAGGTGGACAGGGAGGGATATTTCGTGTTGTGGTTGATCTGGTGGTAGTAGAGTGGTAGTGGTAGGTGGTGGATAAAGGGTGAGGGGAAGGAGAGTAGGTAGGTGAGTGGACGATAGTGGGAGAGGGTCGTGTCTGGATGAATTTGTCAGCACCAAAAAAGACTTTCAGATACATAGACGTGTTTCAGAAAATAAGTAGTTATATCAGATTGAAACGAAGGTATGCATTACTAGTTTGGTCATCCCACTAAGGGAGACAGAATAGATCTGCTAGAGAAGGTCCAACGGAGCATAAGAAAAGACTGTACGAGTGTCGATGTCCGGCCCCTCGGGTTTCTGTGGGTGTAGGTTTCCATTACGGTTGAGTTAGGTATCTGTCCGTCATCTGCCGCACTGATCCTCCTGCCTGATACAGCCTCTCTCAGGAGACAAAACCAAAGGTAATGAAAATGGAAACAACTAAAAGAGGGCCGGGTCGAGGGGAGGTCACTGGCATTTTACCTGAAATGGACTTTTGTAGAACTTCAAGAGAAATCAATTGGGGGGTCACGTCTATTCTCTCTTTTTTACTCGACCTTTGGTACACATATTCTATTGGAAATTGTTACAATAACGTGTCTGTTCCGATATAGAGCGAGTGTTTGTTTCAAGGGAGACTAAAGAATTTTCCCTTTGTGCAGATGAGAACAAGGGAGGTCACGATTGAAGGTTAGGAAAGATAGAGGTGTGGAGTTGACAATCTTCCAGAGTTCGTCACTCTATAGACAAACACGGAAAGAGAAACACTCAGGGGAAGACCATGTCTGCCATGGACATCTATGGCAGACAGCTGTCGAAGAGAGGAACCCTTGGAAATGACGAAGATATTCTAACTCACACTCACATTCTCGTGGATGATAAGACTTTTATTGTGTTTTGCGGTTTGAAAAGAATCATACCAAGTTATATCATAAGATCTGTGCCTAATAGATTATACAGTTATCAGACGCGTCAGCACAAGACGTTATGTCGACCATGGTTCCTCCTGTAAGAACTTTCCTGCAGGATGATGGGACCGGCGGCGTGTGCTGCTAGGTCCTCGCCAGAGAGGAAAAGGGAGGATCATCTAGTCCCCTTACATTACGAGGGAGAATATACTGCTCCTATTTTTCATGATATTCCTTTCTGAATGGACAGGACAACCCACCTCACGGAAGCCTAACATATACCATTTCTTTTCTAAGTGAGACTTTCAGTACATTGTAACTAACTTTGAATATCTCTTATGAACAATGAGGAACAACAAGGCTTCATAGAAGTGTATTTTTAAGGCACTTAAGTTAACACTACTGATTCGATAGCGTTTGTTCTGGAGTTATTTTTGCCATGGTATCAGTGTGGTACATTTGAGGTAGAGATACGAGTGACATAAACGAATGTGTGACCACCTGCACACACACTCACACACACACACACACACACACACACACACACACACACACACACACACACACCACCCGTGTACGCTTAGGTCATGACATACACAGAAAAAACACCCAGTGTTTGTATGTGTGTTTAATTTTGTGTGTGTGTGTGTGTGTGTGTGTGTATGTGTGTTTAATTGTGTGTGTGTGTGTGTGTGTGTGTGTGTGTCTGTGTGTGTGTGTGTGTGTGTGTGTGTGTGATTATATATGAGTCTAGAGATAGTGAGTATTTCTCTTTCCTCCTATGGTCGTTGTAATCAATTACTTTCTCAACTATTTTCTTCTTCTATTCGTCACTTCTCTTGGCGCAGAGGGAAACTAATCTTCTTATCTTATCTGACTCTTCCCTCCCTCCATCTCTACTGTATCTCTAACTTGGAGTAGATCCTCCCTCACTGTCTCAAGAAACTCCATATCTGTCTCAAGATCATCGACGACTTTGAAAGTTGTCTCAAGCCCCTTGGTACATCTCTCCTCTCCAGCTTAGACAAGTCCAAGGCTCGTAGTGACCTCTCCCTGTAGTTCAAGTACAGTCTTTCTCTATTAGCTCCGCTGGACCTTCTCTAGCAGATCTGTTATGTCTCCTTCCATGGGACGACCAAAGGGGTTATGTACACCTTCATTTCACAATGAAATATATGATTATCATCTGAAACACGTCTACGTATTCGAGGGCCTCTTTAGCCACTGACAAATTTACCTCCTGTGTACTCTTGGCACTGTGGTGGTTTCCTGGTTAGAGAATGGGTCATTCATCTACCCCCATGTATCACTTACTCGTATTTTCCTATAATATCCTTATGGAAGACGATGGTCATACAGCATCGCCTCATTTCACTGTGTCCCACACTCATCCCTCTGTCTTCAGTTGGGTTGGCTCCCCATTAACGGTGCATCTGGCCAGAGATAAAGCTTCCCGTGGTCCTTATATGATAATACATAGCAATCTTGGAGAGTCGGTTTCTTCATAGATTTACGTGCATCATCATCAACAGTAGTCCACACATATGCTTGGTGTCCACTGAGCAGCTTCAGTGCCATAGATCAAAGATTGTCAAGAGCAGTGGATCTAGGGGAACACTTCTGGCCACCTTGAGCTATTCCAGGCTATATATATATATATATACATATATATATATATATATATATATATATATATATATATATATATATATATATATATATATATATATATATATATATATATATGTGTGTGTGTGTGTGTGTGTGTGTGTGTGTGTGTGTGTGTATCGAGGTGGTCCCTATTTCTTTGCGACTCTTTCTCTCTTTATTTCTTCTTCCTTCTCTTCCCCTTCCACAGACACAGACGCACACTCACCCCCCACCCCACACCACTAGCACCACTACCACCAACCCACACCCTTTGTTCTCGAGATGACAATTTACTTTTCTTCCCATTGTTTAACCCACAATATCCCAACACGTATACAATTATTCACGACAATGAGTGTTGTCTTTAGGGCCCCAAGTATGACGAGGACAGAACACATCTCCAGTGTCCTCTCTGTAAATCCGGGTTCTGCAAACTAGTGCCAGATCTCTAGCTTTGCTTACTTAGGTCATCTGAGTTACCAGGTGAAAACATCGTCTCCCTTTTTCTTTCTCTCTCCTCGACCCTGGTCGTAGAACAATCTTTAAACGCTTCACATTCACCCTTGGTGGGAGCTTCGTGTAGATGTCAGAGGGTTAAAAAAAAAAAAAAAAGAGAGCTACTAACCCCCGCATCAATGACCATATTAGAACGCGGCTTTACGCACGAAATAATGGTAAAAAATTCAGGCGGTAGATGGCAGCACGCGGGAAGAAAACAAAAGATATCGTGCCAGTAAAAAGGTGGTGAGTATTTCCATATGTTTCTCTCATTGGCGTCCTGGTTCCTCGATTCATAAGTTTTCGGGATCTTTCCACTGTATTGCATTCATATTTCCCCATTTTCATGGGGATCCTTGAGCCATACCATAGCACTAGATCTAGATACGAATACATTAGCGACTTAGAAGATGATTAAGGTCCACGCGAAGGTCACTCGAGGCGGTAGATCCACTGAGTTATTTCGTGAGTCGGGTTCCCCGTCGTCCAAAGAGAAATAAAAACGGTTCTAGGAAAGTGAAAATAAAAGAAAAGAGAGTCAAAATGTGTGTGTGTGGTTGGGTCTGGCCAGACTGGCATGGTGAAGTCATCAACAGGCTTTATTCTCCTTTGATAATGTGTAATGGACGGACCCTCAGACATATACTGTAGGAGGTGGGCTAGGTAGGTACACACGAACACTGGAGGAGGAGGAGGAGGAGGAGGAGGAGATGTAGTGAGCACGTAGACGAAGAGGAAGAGAAAGAGAGAGGGAGGGAAAGGTGGAGAATGAGGAAGATACACTAACGTAGGAGGAATAGAGAAGAGGCATACAAGATATAGATGGGCATATAAGAATAGACAGGTTAGAATAAGCAGTCGAATAACTGAAAGTAAAAGAATAGGAACAATCTAAGGAGTAATTAGGTAAGAAAAATAAAAGATGCCAGGAAAATTGAGAGAAAAAATAAAGAAATGGAAAAGAAGATTAACAGTGAATCTTTTACTGCAGTTGAACCTTAGTTTTCAACTACGTCTGGTCCCACCTGACTGTATGACCTCGAAGTCTAACCACTGACCTGAGTCACAGACCACGAAATGCCCAGGTTCGTCTCCTATACCAGGCCACAACTGGCTGACGTCAACCATTACCGACGAACGTAATACACAGCAAACAACCAGATAGACAGATGTACAGGTAAAGAGACAGGTTCGACACGCGAGACGGGGTGATCTGTCTAAGAAGTAGTGCGAGTAAAGGAGAAGGAAAACGCATAAAAACAAAGTCAGGCAGATGAAACAGAAGATTTGGGGCGATGTTTACCAGATTGTTTGTGTGTCAGAGGTTGTTTGGGGTCATGTTTGCCTGGTTTTGTTTGCATGAGAGCAGGCGATTTTTTTCTTTGTGTTTGTGTGTGTGTGTGTGTCTGTGTGTTACTACGTATTTGTAGTTGCCTATCTATACAATACGGAGAGGAAGTTCCACACTCTTGAGGCCCGATCTCTCTTGAACTTTTCCTGTTGTCATACGTCTTTTTAAACTTTTGTATAACATCATATTCACAGCCTTATATCCTGGTTTACTCTCTTCTTCCCCTGTTCTTAAGATCCTTCTTCACTTCCTTCCTAACAAGTCTCTTGCTTCATAACATGTTATATCCTCTGGTTGTTCAATCTCTTCATCTTTCGAAGAACTGTTTGCTATTTACGTCATCAAACTAAGTAGAAAAAAATGCTTAAAGGCTATGATCAGGTCACTCCTCACTCTTCTTTCTTTCCTGTTAAGTTGACAAGGATGCGTAATTACCTACTAGTAATACACTTTTGGACTGTACGGGAAGGAAGTTCTACATTCTTGGTGTCCACATGTCTTGAACTTTCCTAGTATCATCCATCTTTTGAGCTTCTGTATGTTTCCCAAATTCACAGTCTCATATCAGTGTTTATCCCGTTCATCCACAGCTCTTAATATTATCAAACATTTCATCTTCAGTTTTTAACTATGCCCTAAACCATAGTGGCCAGGGTCTGGAGTCTGGCGTGAGTATGAGGTGGAGTAGAGATGATAGGAGAAGAAGAAGAGGAGGGTGGAAGAAGGAGGAGGAAAGTGTGGGAAAGGGGGAGAGAAAGAGAAAGAAATTTGTGATCGAGAAGGGGAGAACCCTGGAACATTTCATCACAAGTTACCTTCATTCCATCACTTCTCCCCCCTGTCCTCCTCTTATCCTCCCTCCCTTCCTCCCTCCTTCCTTCCCTGCCTCCCTCCTTCCTCCCTCAGTGTCCCTCCACCTGTCAGGCGGAGGACGTGAAAGTAGCACAAGTGTCGACTCGTGTCAAAGGTCGCGCCTCGCTGTCCAGACTGGAGGTCACCTAAATCCCTGTCATCCCCCGTCACCCACCCCCCCTTCTCTCTCTCTCTCTCTCTCTCTCTCTCTCTCTCTCTCTCTCTCTCTCTCTCTCTCTCTCTCTCTCTCTTATTCTACTAGTTATGGAGACAGGAGTCGAGGGGGTGGAGGGTTAACTGTCTTTCACCCCCATTCTTTGGGGCATGCCATTATAAGCTGTGTACGATCATACTAGCCTGTGTATGGCTTTATTATCACTGAGTATGTCCTCATATGCTCAGTATGACTGAGTATGATCCTCGTATGCTCAGTATGACTGTGAGGATGAAAAGCTCGATATAACTGTGTATATCATGGGTACGTGTATGTCCCTGCGTTTCCATAATTACCCATAATTTTGACAAATTATTGATTACTGTGTGGGTCTGTATGGACGTATTTTACAAGTATATTCAGTGTATTTTACAAGTATATTTAGTGTATTAGTATATTTAGTGTATGACTATGATGGTGTAGATATATCTCTAAATCTACACTACAGAAGGTTACAGTGTTTTTGGTGTACACTCAGGGGAAAGATCATCATTACTATTATCATTATTATTATTATCATTATCATTATTATTACTATCATTATTATTATCATTAATATTATTATTATTATTATTATTATTATTATTATTATTATTATTATTATTACTATTAATATCATTATTATTATTATCATTATTATTATCATTATTATATTCATCATTATCATCATTATCATCATCATTATCATTCTGAGCCGAAAAGTTAATAGGTAACCATATGTATGATGTGGGAACGACACTATACATGGCTACATCAACCTACATATGGTATACATATGTATATACATGGCTACATATATGTATATACATGGCTACATCAACCTACATATGGTATATATATGTATATACATGGCTACATCAACCTACATATGGTATATATATGTATATACATGGCTACATCAACCTACATATGGTATATATATGTATATACATGGCTACATCAACCTACATATGGTATATATATGTATATACATGGCTACATCAACCTACATATGGTATATATATGTATATACATGGCTACATCAACCTACATATGGTATATATATGTATATACATGGCTACATCAACCTACATATGGTATATATATGTATATACATGGCTACATCAACCTACATATGGTATATATATGTATATACATGGCTACATCAACCTACATATGGTATATATATGTATATACATGGCTACATCAACCTACATATGGTATGTATATGTATATACATGGCTACATCAACCTACATATGGTATATATATGTATATACATGGCTACATCAACCTACATATGGTATATATATGTATATACATGGCTACATCAACCTACATATGGTATATATATGTATATACATGGCTACATCAACCTACATATGGTATATATATGTATATACATGAATACATCAACCTACATATGGTATGTATATGTATATTCTCCTTTCTTTTACTTAGGCTTCCAAAATAGACCGAACATAAGGATGTATTTTCTCCACTTCCTCCTGGGAATAACGACCATGTGTCCTCACCCTTCAGTGACGAGGGTTGGGTATTTGTGTTACGGTAACGGTTACGGCAAACCTACTGCTGTTACGGTCAGGCTCAAGGTGGTATGAGGCTCATGATGCCATGATGAAGTCCTTATATTGCTCGCCATTTCAGAAGATAAAGATAATAGTAGTGTGTGTGTGTGTGTGTGTGTGTGTGTGTGTGTGTGTGTGTGTGTGTGTGTGTGTGTGTGTACGTGTGTACGTGTGTGTGTGTGTGTGTGTGTGTGTGTGTGTGTGTGCGTGTGTGTGTGTGTGTGTGTGTGTGTGGAGGTAGCACTATTGGTATGGGAGACTCCGTCCACACGGTACGTACCCTTAGTCTTCTAAGTGCCAAACTTTAAGTTTAGAAGGAGAATTATATGAATACATTTCATCACTGAGGAACGTTGGACGATGATGTATATATACATATATATCTGACGTGTATCATTTTTCTATGTAAACCATTTACCCCAGCAGCGACCAGGGTCAGATCCGGATCAAGTGAATGACACCCAGCGAACGTACCCAGGTCGAGGTCTTACTGGGCCAAGAAGTGATAAATGTCTTCCATAGACTTCATACGTACAGTAGTCCATGTCCTGCGAGGTGTGGTCTGTATGGTGGATGATCCCTCGATCATAAGACTCACTCAGTACCAGAGTATTTCATCGTGTTCAACTGAGGTGTTTTTTAGTTACAAAGCCATACATAAAGTTGAGGGTGAGACGTTACAGGGAGCCAGTCGTGTAGATCCCTAACAACCTCCATCATCACCACTACCTAATTTTCCTCTCGTTCGAAGGCTTACCCTTGTGTATATTCTCCCTACCTATATTCTTGCCGCCTCCCCTTCCCAGATACGCTCCCTCCTCACCTTCACATCCTCCCTGAACTACGTCTCTTCCTCCCCCAACCCCCCCACACACACACACCCGTCTCTCCACCCCTTTCCCTCCAGCAGTTTAATAGGCTCGCCAAATGAACGCGCCAGGGAAGGTACAGACTGACTGACAAGAAGCCACCATTACCGAATTCCTCCGAACTTTAAATCATATCTCGAAATGCAAATATTATCACTCCTTTTTTTTTTTTTTCTTGCCGCAGCCGTGGATAGTGATGGGGGGGAAGAGGAGGAGGAGGAAGAGGAGGAGGAGGAGGAGGAGAAGGAGGAGGAGGGCCGTGTGTGCGTGTGTGTGTGTGATGGGGCAGGGAGGAAGACAGATGAAAGGGGGAGGCGGTGGGTTAGATGTATAGTAAGGGAGATCAGAAAAAACACACATGGGTTCTGGTGTAGACAGGTAGCAAAAGGAAGATTTCTACAGTATGTTTGTCCATTCGTGCTTCGTTTATTACAAAAATATGATTATATAGTGAGTAGGGATTGAAGGAAAGTGAGTTTTCTTAGAGTGGATTATCTTCTCAGGAAGTAAAAGATTTGGTTACGTAGGAGGTCAAAGGCTGGGTTATGTAGGAGGTCAAAGTCTGGGTTATATAAGAGGTCAAAGGCTAAGTTATGTAGGAGGTCAAAGTCTGGGTTACGTAGGAGGTCAAAGGCTGGGTTATGTAGGAGGTCAAAGTCCGGGTTATGTAGGAAGTCAAAGTCTGTGTTATGTAGGAGGTCAAAGGCTGGGTTATGCAGGAGGTCAAAGGCTGGGTTATATAGGAGGTCAAAGGCTGGGTTATGCAAGAGGTCAAAGGCTGGGTTATGTATGAGGTCAAAGGCTGGGTTATGTAGGAGGTCAAAGGCTGGGTTATGTTAGAGGTCAAAGGCTGGGTTATGTAGGAGGTCAAAGGCTGGGTTATATAAGAGGTCAAAGGCTGGGTTATACAGGAGGACACAGGCTGGGTTACGTAGGCTTCAAGAATCATGTGGTCATGTTCAACCCACTGGGAAGAAGTCGTTTCTCATGGCTTTTTGGATGGACACAAGATGATCCTAAAGGCCTCATCGTTGTGTTAGGAGGACAAGCAGAATGAAGAGAAAGTAATCCTTAAATTAATCCCACTAGTAACCAAAGGAGGCAGCCATTAACTCTCTCGCTGGCAAACTAATAGAAATTTAGAAAATGTGTATTGCAGATGGCGACTTGATAGAAAATCTATATAGATAGATGATGAAATAATCACATACAAATTTTAAGAATCTGGTCAAAATTTCACTCTCTTAGGTTCCTTTTGTTCCTTTTAGAACGAAAACGAACTGATAAACGCTGCGTGCATATTCTAACTGGACAGCAAAGCAGAGGCACTGAAACAGAAAGCTAGCTGATCTCTTGTCCTCAGTGGTTACGATTAACTGTGAGCCAATAAGAGTTTACATAGTCATATCTTCATTGAGGGATATAGACGTGACAGCTACTGTATGATTTATGATCTAGTTACCGAGTGTGTTCGTCAGCTGAAGATGTAAGGTAGCGTAAATTATTAGAAGCCCACGTCCCCTATATCATCATTAAGGAAGAAGTGATCAATTAGCGTCCATTTCGTTTGTAATGTATTGATTTATCTTTCAGCTTCCGTGATCATAAATATTCATTGATCGCGTGAGCGTTAATTAGTCAAAAAATATGAAAAAAAAATGAATAAGACCTAATTTATGTCCATTTCCGCAATATGGTGAAAAAAAGAATTATTTTCGACATTACTGTTTGCAATTCTGTGATGTTTTTCGTAGAAAAAGAGAATCAAATTGTTGATCAAACATCCAATTAATCATCCATCGATCATAACTTTCTAAGTACTCAGAGATCAGCAGCTTTGAAAGCTTTCACTAAGACCTCTAAAACAAGAAAAAAATATTTACTTGTTATAATTCGTTTTCGTTATAATTTTCCCTTCCAAAAAATCAAGATTTGTTGTCCAGAGGAAAACCTCCTTACCAGATACGTGCTTAGCACAGGAGGAGGAGGAGAAGGAGGAGGAGCCCTTGCGTGGAAGACGATGCGCGCGCAGGTGGAGGTGCTTCAGGCATCGAAGAAACATCAGAGGAGAGTCTCCATCACCCAGGGATCACTAAGGGTCCCTCGTAACCCCCCACACACACAGACGTGCGGATGACTGGTACACAGACGTCACACAGGACGATAAGACAAAGAGATCATGACTTCGCCATCAGCACCAGGTCTTACCAGGTCTTACCAGGTCTTACCAGGTCTTCTTCTCCAACCATGGGGGATAAGAATGACACTCCAGCTTTACTGAAAGAGAAAAACACATGAAAGTTGAATAATGATAATAATAATAATAATAAAAATAATAATAATGATAATAATGATAATAATAATAATAATAATAATAATAATAATAATAATAATAATAATAATAATCATAATACTAATAATAATGATAATACCAATAAAACCTTATAGATACAACATGGAAGCAAAAGTTCTTGTATATCTTGACCGTCTGTCCATACATTCCTGGAACATCAACACTTTTTGCTGTATATTTCCCCATGAACAAGTCGCTGTGCATCTACCCATGGACACCGAGTGACTGACACACTGAGACTGTAGAGTGTAAGTCGTCCTTTACGTTAGGAGGCTGTGAGTGAGAGAACCTTACACCCACAACACCCACAACACCCACATCCTCTCCCATCCCTCCCACTGCCTGGGCCCTTAGCGACGACCCCCCGGCTGCACCTCCTTCGGGAGTGAAGCCGACCTCCACCAGATAAAATACAGTCATTCCATCCAACATTTCAGAGACACAGTCACACAACTAGCAAGTTCTCCCCTGCCTCCTCCCTCCCCTCCTTCAGATGGTTCTCGATCAGTTCCAGAAGCATCGAGATACACTTCCTCAACCCCGCATCCATCTAGAGAGAGAGGGAGGGAGTGAGGTGGTAGGGGAGGTTTCCGAGAGGTGCTTTGCCTCCTCGAGAAGTCGTCACGAAACAACTCAGCCAACTGGAGTAGCGCATCCTCTCCCGAGACACTGGATACCATTGAGGCTCAATGCACGCAAGGCGGGTAGGATCTCGAGGAGATCATAAAGATCTCATTTTATTATCATTTATGCCGCTATCAGCAGCCAGTTTATTGTGCAATCCATGCTCATCCTGTGGGCGGTAGTGCGAAAGGATTACGGGCGTCACAAAGGATCTTTGTCAGAACCTCCAGCGAGAAGATAATGATGACATATACTGCTGCAAATTCAGTCCATTACATAAGTTTTACAGTCCATCATAAGTCAGATTAATTGACTAGGTTTCAAAGCTCGGCATGTTTTCAGAGTTTCAGAAATATCCTCAAGAATATTGTGTCATTTCTCTTAGTGTTGGTTTGAAGCTGTGCATGAAAAAAAAACCCTATTTGTTTGTAGACTAAGACAGTGTGCTAGTGTGTTTCTATGGTTGATTAACATCTCCAGAGGGGCCAAAGTGCTAATAGTATCTATAGCTTTAACATAATCCAAAAGTGACAACAGCTATGTAATCTAATGACCTTGTCATTATCTCCACATATTTCTTTTACTTGACAACGTTCATTAAGGTGGAAAATGGATCTGTTAGCGTCTAATTACACTTGACTATTTCCTTCAGATGGATCCTTTAGCTCCTTCCTAATTACGGTTTTAAGTCTCTTAACTGACAACCCAACAGCATCATAAAACAAGTGCAAGTTTGACGAACCCATCAACTTTCTCAGGCTCTCGTAGCCTTATAGGAGAGGAAATGAAGAAACATAACTATCTGATTTGCATTTCTTTATCAGCAAGGATGGCTTATCTTTATCTGGCTTCGAAGACCAAGCTGATACACTCTGACCTCAGGGTCTTTAGGGCCAATAAGGAAGGTAGAGATAAGAGGCAATCATAATGTTATCAAGTATTGCAAACAGTGATGATCCTCAGTCTTTCTGTGATTGATTTCAGTAATCTATTTGTTAGTACATTAAACACAGTGGGGCACAGTGCCTCGCCTTGAGGAGTAACAAATGCCATATCTATAACTTCACTTTTATAGCCTTCAAAATAATACAGTAGGTTATCTACTGGGGAGACAAGCGAGTCTCCAGTGCAAGAGTTAACCATCTCTATGCATTGTGATAAGCTCTCATAATACAACGTGCTTATTAATAATATCCAATGTACTTAGCTTTCCAGTTAATGTGGTGCACTTGTGCCGTCTGTGCCTATGAACTGCTAAAAGAGCTGTGGTACAGTCGTGTACACTTTTACCACGTGTGGAACCATTAATATTAAGGGTCATGTGTCCATTGATTCTGTGTAGTATCCTCTCAAGAGTTTTGCACAAGCAACCCGTCAGGGAGAGGGGACGAAATTCACCACCAAGATAAATGTGTTTCAATTTGGGTAACTAAGTGTAATTGAACGGGAATATAACACTTGTTAGATAGTTATCAAAAGTGGGCTTGGTTACCAAGTACATGTCTGAGGTGTATAGTGATATCACAAATGATACCATCTTCCCCAGGGTGAGGTGTATGGTGATATCACAAATGATACCATCTTCCCCAGGGTGAGGTGTATGGTGATATCACAAATGATACCATCTTCCCCAGGGTGAGGTGTATAGTGATATCACAAATGATACCATCTTCCCCAGGGTGAGGTGTATAGTGATATCACAAATGATACCATCTTCCCCAGGGTGAGGTGTATAGTGATATCACAAATGATACCATCTTCCCCAGGGCGAGGTGTATGGTGATATCACAAATGATACCATCTTCCCCAGGGTGAGGTGTATAGTGATATCACAAATGATACCATCTTCCCCAGGGTGAGGTGTATAGTGATATCACAAATGATACCATCTTCCCCAGGGTGAGGTGTATAGTGATATCACAAATGATACCATCTTCCCCAGGGTGAGGTGTATGGTGATATCACAAATGATACCATCTTCCCCAGGGTGAGGTGTATAGTGATATCACAAATGATACCATCTTCCCCAGGGTGAGGTGTATAGTGATATCACAAATGATACCATCTTCCCCAGGGTGAGGTGTATAGTGATATCACAAATGATACCATCTTCCCCAGGGTGAGGTGTACAGTGATATCACAAATGATACCATCTTCCCCAGGGTGAGGTGTATAGTGATATCACAAATGATACCATCTTCCCCAGGGTGAGGTGTATAGTGATATCACAAATGATACCATCTTCCCCAGGGTGAGGTGTATAGTGATATCACAAATGATACCATCTTCCCCAGGGTGAGGTGTACAGTGATATCACAAATGATACCATCTTCCCCAGGGTGAGGTGTACAGTGATATCACAAATGATACCATCTTCCCAGGGTGAGGTGTATAGTGATATCACAAATGATACCATCTTCCCCAGGGTGAGGTGTACAGTGATATCACAAATGATACCATCTTCCCCAGGGTGAGGTGTATAGTGATATCACAAATGATACCATCTTCCCCAGGGTGAGGTGTATAGTGATATCACAAATGATACCATCTTCCCCAGGGTGAGGTGTATAGTGATATCACAAATGATACCATCTTCCCCAGGGTGAGGTGTATAGTGATATCACAAATGATACCATCTTCCCAAGGGTGAGGTGTATAGTGATATCACAAATGATACCATCTTCCCCAGGGTGAGGTGTATAGTGATATCACAAATGATACCATCTTCCCCAGGGTGAGGTGTATAGTGATATCACAAATGATACCATCTTCCCCAGGGTGAGGTGTATAGTGATATCACAAATGATACCATCTTCCCAAGGGGACAGTAGCCATGCCAGTTGGTAAGGCATTCAAAAGGCTTCGTGGTCAGTCAATGGTACATCACACTGGTCATGTTGCTTGCTTAAGATGGTATATGTGAGAGTCGAGTCGTCCCTCAGCCACCAGTAGAACGAGAGTGATCATGTGGAGAGAAGTGTCCAACATTCCTCACCTCCCTTTGCCTCGTTTCCTTATCTGTCATCCAACCCACTCCCAGTCAATAGTGAGGTGTGTGCGTCTCTATGTAGCTGTACTTTTCCCCTAGCACCCTCACAGGCCAGTGTAAGAAGGCGTTTGTGTCCCCAGAGATGCTGATATTGACGAGACTTTGTTCTTTATGGACTTCGAACCTGTTGTTTATAGGATCAGTAGATGCGTTCTTGTTGCCCGAACCAGTCAGGGCTTCCGATACTCCTAGGAGTATCCCACGGCTGCTGGTAGTGAGCAGAATACATTCACACGTTGCCAACAGAGCTACTGTCACACCTGGCAACGATATGTACTTGACTTGTGAAATGAGTAAGTTCAGAGATGTTTCCTACTATTCATTCCTAGATGTGTTTGAGTATTTCATCAGGTATGATAATCGACCTCAGCTACTTGAAAAACATGATATATCAGACTTTATTTACAATGAATCGTGTACTGTATCGTGTACTATCGATATTGTCCAGTAATTGTTGTTCAACCTTTGTATTTCGGTCCATATACTCTGTAACTTGCTGAATAATCCATCTGTTGTTGTTTACTCCTGGTAAATATAATCCATTTACTGTTGTCTACTCCTTGTAAATAGTTCATTTACGGTTTACAGATTTAGGGAGACTTAGTGAACTGTGTACTTTGCTCCAACGTCCACTGGATGGGCAGATGAGAGGTGACAGTAAGTTAGAGCAGATAACAAGTGAGAGTTGGTGGTAAGTGAGAGTTGGCAAAAGGTGAGAGGGGACAGCAAGTAAGAGTTAGTGGTAAGTGAGAGTTGACGCCAGGGTGAGAGTTGGCAGCAGGTGAGAGTTGAGTGGGTAGCAGCTTAGAGTTTGCAGCAGGTGAGAATTGGCAGTAAGTGAGAGTTGACGGCAGGTGAGAATTGGCAGAAGGTGAGAGTTGGCAGCAGGTAAAATCTGACAGCAGGTAAGAGTTGGAAGCAGACGAGAGTTGGCAGCAGATGAGGTTCGAGGTAGTAGCAAGTGACAATATACTAGTCACGTCCTTAGCAGTTGGAGTATCTTCACATCACGTCACCTGGAGGTGGAATCTCTCCCAATCACCTCGTATGGAGGTCGAGTCCTTCTCAGTTTCGTCACTTGGAGGTAGAATTCCTCCAAATCGTGTCACTTGGAGGTGCAGTCCCTCCCAGTCACGTCTCTTGCGGGTGACAGAGAAGGTAAAAGACTAAAGTCCAAAGTATTTGGTGACATGGTCACTAGTGGATCAGATAAACACTTGAAGGCCATAAAGACCAGTTCCACAATCTTCGTGTAGTGCTTTACTTCCCTCTTGACGAATTCCAGTCACTAAGGCAAAGAATTAAGTTCTTTTAGGGGCAAGTTGCGCCTTCTGACTGGATCCAGTGCTAGAGGATTGACAGAAGAGTCTCTGAGAACCAACTCAGTCCCACTTTCCAGATCGCCCGCTCTCGAAACCTATCCTACCGATGGACGACGAGGAAACATCGAAGTATGTGACCACCCTGGAAGGCCGTCCTACATGATAGACGACGAGGAAACATCGAAGTAAGTGACCACCCTGGAAGGCCGTCCTACTGATAGACGACGAGGGAAACATCGAAGTAAGTGACCACTCTGGAAGGCCGTCCTACTGATAGGACGACGAGGGAACATCGAAGTATGTGACCACTCTGGAAGGCCGTCCTACTGATGGACGGCGAGGAAACATCGAAGTTGTTAACCGCACTGGAGGGCAGTTCCGCAGATGGAGGGCAACGAAACATCGAAGTCACAGAACACTCTGGAAGGCCGTCCTGCCGATGGACGCGGGGGAAACATCGAAGTCACCGACCACTCTAGGAGGACGATATACGATGGCCAAAGAGGGAGCACAGACGGCTCCGTCGCTCTGGGGAACCACGACGAGGGACAGAAAGCACAAAAATGAGGAAGAGGTCGACAACTAATGCTTCAAAAAAGGAAGATGTTTCATTTCAGTGTAGCTGAACCTTTTCCAGATGAAGATTGGACCAAAAGTCAAGAATAATTCTGGTTTCATCGAACTACAGACATCTTTTGCTCGAAAGTAAGACTTAAGTGGAAGATTCTTCAACCATAAGGACATATAGACCTCAATTATTCTCTTAGTAATGAAGAAATTGATTACTATAACTGTTATAGTGAAGAAGATGAAGTGGGTGGACTCCATCATACACCAGAGATGATGATAATTATATCATTATTAACAGTAGGGATGATAATGATCGAAGATATAATTACCTCGGGAATGCCACGTCCCCAAAACATCTACGAAGATCATCTGCTTCCCCTCCTACCCCCCTTCCCCTTATATTCCCCTCCCCACGCCTTCCCTTCCCCATACAACCCCAACCATTCACCCCCTCCCCCTCCCCCCATCCCTCCATAAGCTCCTGTCTCTCTCTCTCCTCCACCAACCCAAACCCCCACCCCCACCCCCCAACCCCCTTCCCCTCGGCGGAGCAGCGCTCTACTTGCTTAATTAGCGAGAGGGGGAAAAAGCGCAGAAAAAATGTGACACTGAAGGCTCATGCCGGGTCCGATGGCCATAGATCACCAACCTTACTGTCGCCGCTACATGTGGCCCAGTACCCCTTATGTCAGGCCGTGGAAAAAAAAAACGTCTGACCCTCTATATATAAATGTGTATAAATATATATATATATATATATATATATATATATATATATATATATATATATATATATATATATATATATATATATATATGCAAATATATATATATATATATATATATATATATATATATATATATATATATATATATATATATATATATATATATATATATATATATATATATATGTGTGTGTGTGATTATTAGTAAGAGAGAAAAAAGAGACTTACATAAAGCCATTTATTTGACACATATCCACACCTCCACCTTCTCTTACTCCACCTCTCCACCTTCCCTCAATCCACTCCTCCACCTTCCCTCAATTCACCCCTCCATCTTCCTTTACTCCACCCCTCCACTTTCCACCCAACACACCATCTCCTCCATCCAGACTCTCTCCCTTATCCCCCACTTCAACACCTTTTTTCCCCCCTACCCTCCAACCAATCCCCCCCTTTCCCCAATCCCCCTTCCCCATCATTCCCCTCCCTCCAGCTTCGTACCTGGGAGGAGCTTCCGGGCATAAGGCAGGTTTTGCAAGCAAATTAATTAATGCTCGGAGGTCATCTAAGGTGCCAGTACTTGCCACCTGGTGGAACTGACGCGACAGGTAAGGAATTCGACGTGTCTATCACTGATAGATGGAGACGAGGTCTTGGGGAGTGGGTGGGTTGGTGGGTGGGCTTTAGGGGAAGAGAGGGAGAGAGAGAGAGAGAGAGAGAGAGAGAGAGAGAGAGAGAGAGAGAGAGAGAGAGAGAGAGAGAGCGAAGGGGATGGATAAAGTGGGATAGGTGACTGAGAGGGCGGTCATGGGAGGGAAAGATGAAACAGGAGACCTGGTAATCTAGTGGGTAGATGGAAGAGGAAGGGAAGGGGGGAGGGGGGAGGGAGTCTTTTTCGGGTGAAATGGAAGATGGGAAAGGAGCGTCGTAGGTATAGTGGAAGTGATGGGTGGGAAAGGGAGGATTAGGTAAGGGGAAAGTGTAGAGAGGGAGTTATTAGAAAGGCAAATGGGAAGGAACCGTTGAGTAAGGGAGATGGATGATTCGACGGACCAAGCTCATAGGTAAAGGTAAGTACGTTTGGGTAAGCGTGTGTGTGTGTGTGTGTGTGTGTGTGTGTGTGTGTGTGTGGAAGAGAGAGGCATGTAGATGAAGGGAATGAAGCATGTGGGTGAAGAGAGGTATGTGGATTGAAGGAGAGAGACATGTGGATGAGAGGAGTGAAGCATATGGATGAAGAGAGAGGCATGTGAATTGAGGGAGAGAGACATGTCGATGAGAGGGAGTGAAGCATGTGTGTGACTCGTCTCTCCAATCCTTCTTTTGGAATGTTGTTATTTGAGATAAACCCTGCCAACAACTCAGGAGGTGCGGGCCCTATGCTCTAGGGCGGCCCCCACGCCGATAGTGAGGGACCTAAGCCCTGGGAAGGAAGAGTACAATTGTGGGAGAGAAAAAGTTTCCATTCGATTGTTCCTACGCCTACGTGTCGTCTCATACCACACGCATGACACAAGTGGACAGTCTTCGAAAAATGGAAGACACTTGTGTGATTTTTTTTTGAATCGTGTGAGTTTCATGTTGTCAGGCGGTGTATGAGAGGTACAGAGGTTGTGTTGGAGGACTGAGTCTCGTTAACCTAGGCGATTATAAGGCGAATAAAAGAGATAACGACCTGGTTCAGTACAGGAAAGCCTCGTCTCAGGAATTTTAGTTCTTAATAACACGTTCGGATCCATAGCTTCATTGACAGCACTATACAGTACATCTTCTTGGCATTTCAAACATACACAGTATGGCGCTTGATCTGCAATTTTCACTCTTTCGAATCAGCATATATATATATATATATATATATATATATATATATATATATATATATATATATATATATATATATATATATATATATTAATAAAATGCTTCCTTGTCATAAAAGCTAAATGAAACCTACTCATAAAGTAACAGTAATTCTTAAGAGAGAGTTATTATAATCATATCTGAATCCATGGCATGAATATCATGCCATGGATTTAAAATGCTCAGAAAAAAAATTCAGAGGAAGAAAAAATAGAAATACGACTCAGCAACTTTTAAATCTCTGGAAAAATTTCCCCTTTTTTTTCCACATATCATTTTTTTCTCTCTCTATTTTGATTAAGTTCATAAACAAATATGTAACTTCGAGGCGAAATTTCATACAACTAAGCAAACAGTTGTAGTGAACTGCACAAACACACAGACACACACACCAGAACGAACAAAGACACTGGGCAAGTCATCAAGCACTTGGAAATAATGTGTTCCCCTTTTTTTTTTAGGATAAACGAGGAGGCGAATACGACCTAAAAGAACGAGGGCGAACGCATGGAAAATGGGGAAATAAATCTATTGAAGCACTAAGTTATAAGCCACCCTGACCTGCTCAACAGCCGAGCTAGAAACGGAGGGCAGACACAAGTGATTAGTTGTAACAAGGTGATTTCTGGGATCACGTCCAGCGATGCCAATTAGGTCGAGTATATATATATACATGTATGTATATATGTATGTATGTATGTATGTATATATATATATATTTTTTTTTTTTTTTCATTGGCGCAGTTAGGAACTAAAAAGATAAAAGTGTTACTGACTTTTGTAGAATTTCATTTGATGAACTTGTGGTGTTATATGAGAGGTATATATATATATATATATATATATATATATATATATATATATATATATATATATATATATATATATATATATATATATATATTGTGTGTGTGTGTTTGTGTGATGAACATCCATCGTGATCAGTTAGGATAGAAAGGATAATTATAATAGCACTAAGTCTGACCAGATCTTTCACTTCCCTAAGGCTTCGGTACAAACTTCTTCGGAGAGAATAGAATCATAATGGGATATTCACCAGCTTATGTGACCTCAAGATGACATTCTTCTTACAGGTAACGAGTTGTGTCCTAATTGGCTGGCTCTGTTCAGTGGCTCCGTCCCCCCTTCCCTTTGTTCGTCCACTCATGTGTTGCGACCTCCGCCACTAACCTGTACTTAGATAAAAATCCGTCACTGGTGTTTCCGGGGCCTATCCTGCTCACATGCGTGGCCTCTAATGCCTTCTTTTTAACCTCAGATTTATTCCTTCGTGAATCATTTCATTTTTCTCCCATTTTGGCAAATGCCCATATACCTCTGCGTGTAACGCGATAACATTGGAAGTTTTCTGTGATATCCCAAATCACCCGTGTGTTCCGTGATCCACGCCTTGTCTCCTCCACGTGATATTAGAATTGGCAACCACTACAAGGGGCCCCTTTATACGACGTTCGCCTGGTTCCTAATTAACATCTCCTCCTGCCTAGGCCCTCATCATCTTAACAATCCTTCTGCCCGACGAAATGGCAACGTTCATATCAGTTCCTTGCAGAAACGTGTCGGTGAACTAGGTATGGTTCGAAGGGAGGACAGCCACAGGGAGATAGAGGCATAGGCTTTACGCAGAGGGTCATTGAATATAGACCAGGATGATGTGAGATACCATAGAACTCCCAGTGCATAGTATTACACGCAGGGAAATGATTCGGTTGGGAAACATCTCTGAACTCAGTGATCTTACAAAAGCCAAAGTGTATTATGTTGGTCAGTGCGAGGGAAGCTTTGCTAACGAGGTTTACGTCTGGTCTGGTCAGAATCAACAAGAGGAGCGAACTTCCATAATATCTATTGCTCATCCTGAGTAAGGCAACAACGTCATGTAGGTGTCTAGGGATCCTGTTAGTGAAACCACACACACACACACACACACACACACATATATATATATATATATATATATATATATATATATATATATATATATATATATATATATATATATATATATATATATATGAAGATGAAGATGAAATCGCACTTCAGTAGAGTTCGTACAATTTAGTGTTGCCCTAGTCTCCCAACTTAGCTAATCTAAGACATGTTCTAAAAAAAAAGTGCTTATAATGTAATAGTAGGCCAAATCATACAACAACTAGAAATATTTTCACCGTCAAATGCAAGG
This sequence comes from Panulirus ornatus, assembly GCF_036320965.1. Classification (NCBI taxonomy): domain Eukaryota; kingdom Metazoa; phylum Arthropoda; class Malacostraca; order Decapoda; family Palinuridae; genus Panulirus; species Panulirus ornatus. Next base: position 7,747,362 of record NC_092280.1, on the reverse strand, counting down.
CATGTAAATGTATCTATATAGGCCAGACAGGTAAAACTGTAACGGAGAGGTGTTATTGGCACCGTCATGCAGTACGCAGGGATGACCACAAAAATGCGATCGCTAAACATTGTCATGAAAATGATCACCCCATAGATCTTGAAAATCCCGTTATTCTATACCCCTCTGCTGATTATGCCACACGTAACGTCATTGAATCTGTCTTGATTGCTGATATTAAGAACTTCGATTTGTCCCTAGGCAATTTTAAAGCCCATCCTAGCATTAACCAAATCATTATGAGAGAACTGACAAAACACGAAAACATAAAAAAAAAAGTTGTTTAAGACACACCCAACTACCCAGGTCAACCCCCGCCACGTGACCCACTTAATCACTCTCCCTTACAACGGTTACTGCCAGACAAAGTGGACAGTGGTTGGTCTATACAGATTGGTGTTGGACGGCGGGACTCAAGTGTGATGTTGGGATTTAAATAACTTTATCAAGGACTGGCACCTGATGAGGTGGATTGTCTCCACGAAACATGTCGTGCCACATATATAGAAAAATTACATGTTAAATATAATTGTATGAACTCCTACTGAAGTGCGATTTCACCTTCATAAGTATCATCACGGACCAGTGTGATCTTCATATATATATTATATATATATATATATATATATATATATATATATACGAATATAGTGCATATGGACCATTGGTTAGTCTGAGATGGAAAGTGTTTGCCGCTCATTATATGGTTGTTCTTGACTTCAGTTGAAGCGAAATCAAGCAGATCCTCTTAGACATCAGAGGAAAGCTAAAGTGCTACAGATGTAACCCCACAAGGGTAGACCTCCTTCCTCTTACAGTGCTAATTGGTAACCACGCACACAAACCTTTGTATAAAGTCGAGAGGGAGAAACGTGAAGTCTTGGATCATAGAACTATATAAGTCTATTGAGTTAACCTGTTTAAGTGTATGGGAATGTGTTGACTGAGTTGGATATGTCATACACAGAATATCTTACGAAGGAGCCAAGTGTGGCCTTGGGAGAGGTATAGGAGGGCGAGAGGCGTGCCTCGGATGGATTGAATTGGACTGATGTGGTATATGGGGAGCGATGGAGCTCTCATTAGGCTATACCAGAGCAGCTGGCATTAGAGGATATGGCTGTGTTTAGTTAGCTCTGGTTTCGGTACATTATGCACAACAGCCAGGAAATGGACGTGCGTAACTGAGACAACTGCTCGTTTGTTCGTGACGCTACCTCGTTAAAGAGGAAGAATGATGTAGTTATTAAAGATGGATATTATCATTGTTATTATCATTATAGTTATCATCATTACTGGTAGTAGCAGTACAAGTTTTGTTCTTGCTGCTATCATTATCATTATTAACATTAACATTTTCATTATTATCATTATCATCATTATTATTATTAGTATTATTATTATTATCATCATTACTGTTATTATCATTATTATTGTTATTATTATCATTATCATCATCATCATTATTATTGTAATTATTATCATTATTATTATTATTATTATTATTATTATTATTATTATTATTATTATCATTATTATTATTATTATCATCATTATTATTATTACTATTATTATCATTATTATCATTCCTATTATTATCATTATCATTATTATTATCATTATCATTATCATTATTACTATTATCATTACTACTATTGTTATTATTGTCATTTTAATTATCATTATTATTATTATTATAATTATTATTATTAATAATAATGACTATTATTATTATCACTCTTATCATCATTATCAATGTTATTATTTTTCTCACTATCATGATTATCATTTTGATTTTAGATTTCTTTAATAAAAGACAGACATACAGAAGTTAGAGAAGGTAGACTCCGGAGAGAATTTATTGGTTATTGATCTTTAATGTCTCAACATGAATGTTGCTGAATGTAGCGCACAGACCAGATGAGGAAGTTAATTCAGCAATTTACTAATAATGGTCTTACCCTCATCCACTACATCCGTTCCAATCATCCACTATCATCCATTCACCCGCTAATCTCTTCAGCATCACCCAGTCATCCTCCTCATCCTTCACTCTCATCCACCACACTCCTCACAACCCTCATTCACTCGACTCCTCATAACCCTCACCCTCATCCACCACATACCTCACTTTCAACCGCCACATAGCTCTAGCTCATCCATTACGCTCCCTCACTCTCACCCACCACACTCCCTCATCCTCATCCGCCTCACTCCTTCACCCTCACCCACCACATACCTCACCCTCACCCGCCACATCGCTCTCCCTCACCCACCACACCCCTTACCCTCACCCAACACACTCCTCACCCTCACCCGCCACATACCTCACCCTCACCCGCCACATCGCTCTCCCTCATCCATCACGCTCCCTCACCCCTCACCCACCACACCGCTCTCCCTCATCCACCACACTCCTCTCCCCTCACCCACCGAGGGGAGTGCTACAGGCGGCGCTCGTTCATCTAATCCGGCAGTGTTTTTGCAGTTGCAGGTCCGCTAGTGAGGGGAAAATGCAGCTTCCGGTACCCACTCCACCTGACGTCTGCAGCCCCCTGGCGGCAGCCGGGGGAAGCCTCTCCCTCACACACACACACACACACACACACGCTCGCTGAGGGAACCCTCACGCGCTCAACGAGGGTAGGGAAGCCTCCCCTCGCTCAATGAGGGGAGCCTACCGGTGTTCAACGAGAAGGGAAGGGAAGGGGGGAAGGCCCCCCCCGTGCTTAACGAGGGAAGAGAAGCCCCTTCTCAAACTGGATGAAGGAAGCCTTCTCGCGCTTTATTCTCCCTTATTTATTCCTTTAAAATCGAGATCTCGAATATTGTGTCTCGATAAAATCGAGCCACTTTTTTTTCTCGCGTTTTCTCTCTCTCTGCCTACAAAGACTTCGGTCATTTCGATGGTAATTCACTTGGCAAACCTTCTGTTTTCTTAAACACGTCCACTGTCATCATGATGTGCCTCACCCCTTCACTCTGTATGACTGAAAATGGTAACACATGACAGATAACGTGACGTAACCATGTTATACGTAACCATACGTAACCATATTAATCATATTATACACATTCTAACAAATATACACTTTTTAAGGATATATATATATATATATATATATATATATATATATATATATATATATATATATATATATATATATACTTTCGGTTCGACTGGCATACTATGCCTAAAATTCACAGATAGGTAAAGATGTAGTAAACTTTTTTTATGATTTTCGTAAATCTTGCTTTGGCTCGTGTAGATAAAATATTTTCATTCATACCATGTTCGAACTAACTCAAGCAGTGCATCTTCAAGCAGTACAGTATAACCATAGTCTGAGTTTTCTACATGGTATATTGAATATCATTTGGACAGCTGCACACCAGAGTTCATTCTCTTTTTTTGTACGTTCCAACGGAATATAGATAGATTACGGTAGGAGTAATATCAGAGTAAGATGGACTCTTTGGGAGTGTTAGGATCCTCGAAGACGTTGTACTTCTTCCCGTTAGCTGACTGGAGACATAGCCTCGTCGAAGCTCAAGACGTTTTGTGCTTTGTCTCAACGGCCTGGTCACCCCAGCCTTTCAAAACCACAATAACAAAAGTAATCACCACATAGGATAGGGTACCCAGAGTAATCACCGGCCTCCTAGCAATAATGAGCGTTCAACATCAGTACAACGGTGCAGAAATGATCTTATTGCGCTCCCACCACAACATGCTCGGCAACCCAGTTCTATAAGCAACTGAAATGACTCCCTCCCATCTGAGCCACCTCATACTCCCTCCTATCTGAGCCACCTCATAACCAACCACTAACCTTTAGGCAGGGATAAAACTCACCCTAGCCTCATCCTTTCAGCCACCTGTACTCACAGTTCCCCTCACAGAGAACCACAACATTGACAAAACACATTCACTTTGAAATGGTCCGACGACAGACACTATGCAACCGTCCCCCTTATCCAAAGTGGAACTCCTTTCCACCATACATGAACGTCATCTGAAACTACACTCCCCAGACAGGCACGAGACACACTTTTCCGTCTGCTCTCTGGACACCATCAGTCTTAACATGTAAATATCGACTCAGCACACCCTCGAGATCCCCTTCATCGTGTCTGTAATGCAACGTCTACAGTGAAGATACTGGACGCTTCCTCCACAACTGGACACCACTTACTCTGCCCAAACAAACACGAAACATATCACTTCATGACCTATGTCCAGCGGTGGACATGGCTGACGTTCTTAGTACTGCAGAACCTCCCTCAAATGGAGTCCTGCGATTGCATGGTTCAAGGTAAAAATCTCTCTCTCTCTCTCTCTCTCTCTCTCTCTCTCTCTCTCTCTCTCTCTCTCTCTCTCTGTATATCTATCTATCTATCTATTCATCTATCTATCTATCTATATATCTTTCTATACATATATATCTATTGATATGTATCAGATAATAATCATATACATTACAGTATCCACACTATTTCTTTTTCAGTTATGTTGACTCACAGAATTTACGTCACCATGTTTGAAGGAATATGATGAATATGAACATGTTGACGCTTGGGTATGTTGCCGTATGTGTATGCTACCCTATGGTCATGTGGGGATATGGCGTCATTCTATGTGGTCATGTGAGCATGTTGTGGGTATGTGGATACATGTGACTTGGTTGTCACTACCACATATGTGCAGTGTGACATATGCCTTATGGCTAGTGTGACGTTAAGTGCGAATGACGCCATACTCACTCCCTGTCATGTGACTATACTGTCATATGGTCATGCTGTCATATGTGTATGCCGTCCCGTGGCTATGCTATCATAGGGTTATGTTGTGATGTCATATTCACCACATGACCAATGGCATGTGATGATATGTGACGCTCTTGGGTTGGGCTATGTTGCCTTGATAATCTGTTTCAGCTTGTCATGTGTGTGTGAGTGTGTGTGCGTGTGTGTGTGTGTGTGTGTGTGTGTGTACTGTATGGGGAGGGAGCTCTGCACTCGTGGAGGCCCCATCTCCTGAATCTTATCTGTCATCATACAACTTCTGTATGATGGCCTCATTGACCATTTTCTTAAACTTATTCCATTCATCGACTTTGCCCATACGATAAAAGTACTTCCTTACATCACTTCTAAGAAGTTATAAATGTGTATATATATATACATATATATATATATATATATATATATATATATATATATATATATATATATATATATATATATATATATATATATAATTTGGGTTGGGAAAAATATCTACAATAAAACTTTTCTTATAGATATACCCACCAAAATAAGCTGTAAAATTGATGAAACTTGACTTTGATATATAAAAAAAGTACAATAACATAAATTTCGTCTTCAACAAGCCAAGGAAAATATGATTCATAAGACTTAGGAGAAAACATTTGTTATGCAGTAAACACAGACGTGTCAGTTTCAACATGCAAAAACACAGGTTCAAGTTAACTGTTGTTGCAAAGGTAAACTTCCATCTAACCATTAACGTTGAAGTTTATATAGTATTTGAAAACTGTCTAATTGAGATTAGGATTTGGAGTTACATGTAAGATGATCATTATGGGTGTTGATTGTAAACGTTGCAATAACGATAAGAAAAAGACTGGAAAATTTGTCCGTATTTTCATAGAATGAAAATTTTGATTAGAATTACTTTAAACAAGAAAAAATGATTATCCAAAAAAATTCAGATTAGAATTATTTCAAACACGAAAAATAATTCAATTTAAGGAATTAAAGATTAGAATTATAGAAAAGAAAAAACTTTTTCATTCTAGAAATTAAAGATTAGAATTATAGAAAAGATAAAACTTTTTCATTCTAGAAATTTAAGATTAGAATTATAGAAAAGAAAAAAATTTTCATTCTAGAAATTAAAGATTAGAATTATAGAAAAAAAAATTCTTTCTAGAAATTAAAGATTGAAATTATAGAAAAATTCATTCTAGAAATTAAAGATTAAAGTTATAGAAAAGACTTTTTTATTCTAGAAATTATATATCAAAATTATAGAAAAGAAAAAAAATTTCATTCTAGAAATTAAAGATTAAGATTATAAAAAAGAAAAAACTTTCTTTTTAGAAATTAAAGATTAGAATTATGGAAAAGAATACTTTTTAATTCTGGAAATTAAATATCAGAATTGCAGAGAAGAAAAAACAAAATTGAAGATTAGAACTATAGAAAAAAAATTCATTCTAGCAATCAAAGATTAAAATCATAGAAAAAAATTCATTCTAGAAATTTAAGATTAAAATTATAGAAAAAAATTCGTTCTAGAAATTAAAGATTAAAATCATAGAAAAAAAATTCATTCTAGAAATTTAAGGTTAAGATTATAGAAAAAAAATTCATTCTAGAAATTAAAAATTAAAATTATAGAAAAGAAAAAGCTTTTTCATTCTAGAAAATCTAGATTAATACTACTTTAAACAATCATTTTGACTCAATAGAAACCATTCACGAAACATCCCCACCCCCCTCCCTCCCCTCTCTCTCCAATCCCCTTAAAAAAAAATCTCTCCCAATTTCCGGGGGGGAGGGGGGTGGTATGGTATTAGGTGTATAGTGGGTGGATCCTTTTCATTTAATGTAATTACATAATCGCCCCAGCTGTCTACCCCACAGACAGTGAATCAGCGAACCCCGTGTGGTCTTCACAAGCACGTATACTGAAGCTATAAGGAAAGAGGAGTGAGTCATGACAGACCACAGGCTCTTCCGTGTGGCAACTGAAGCTTCGACCCTTGAGTCGAAACGATCCCCCCCCCCCCCTTGTTTTTTACTTCTCCCTCTTGTCGATATTCGACATTGTGCATTCTACTGTTGTACGTCGTCAGTAAATGATCATTACATATGCCTATGATGTATTCAATATCACTTTCCACTTCTTGAATTATATTTCAAAAGGGGGTTAAGGAAGGGGAGGTAGGATTCAAATCTCTCTCTAGGGGACCACAAGCCATTTCTGAAGAAACGATTCGGAATGCCTTTTTTGAGGGTTCGAAATCCCTTTTCGAGGGTTCGAAATCTCTTTTTGAGGGTTCGAAATCCCTTTTTGAGGGTTCGAAATCCCTTTTTGAGGGTTCGAAGTCCCTTTTTGAGGGTTCGAAGTCTCTTTTTCAAGCGTCTCAACCTCACACTTTTTTTTTAAGGGATTTAATAGCCTGTTTCTGACGCGACACGAGAGCAAAGCAACACAGTACTTGCTGACGCCCAACATTTCAGCTGTAATTAATGTGGTAGGGATTAGCCCATAGTGCGTGAAGAGGAAGGCATTCACCACACAAGTCTTGAACCAACATTATGCAAATCACTTACAAACTGATCTCTGAGAGCTGCTAGGCGCCTTGCACAGACGAAGGTTAAGTACATAACGATTTCTATGAACGAAATCTAGTTTGTATAGTTACTTACCGTCGAGTCTCGCATGACATGTGTGTTGAAGGGGGAGCTAGACAGACGGAGAGACACAGACACATATATATACACACAAATGACCCTTCCTTTGACCATGGCTAAGTGGGTTGTGTGTGTGGAGGGGGTTTTCTCATATGAGGTCGCATTACCCTCCGCGAATGACTTAGTGCAGCAGGTGGGTCAATAACTCCGAACGTGTTCGACTCAACTTGAACCCTGAGTCATCACTCATCGCCCGCCTGTCTCTGCCTGGCTTGATGAGTCTAATTATTGGTAATTATTATTCACCCATGAGGAGGGTAAGTCAGGCCTCACAGCTGCCCATCTCTCTGTCTGTCACTTCCTTCTCTCTGCCATGGACGGGAGTTTATATACGAAATGACTCAGTCTTTGGTCGAAGCTTCATTTCGCATTGGAGAGACTCACATCATCTCTGGGCAGTGGGAAAGACACAGTTTCAATCAAAGAGACGAAGGCATGATCAGTGGGAAAGATTCATATTCAGCTGAATCTATAAAGCTTAAGGGAAACATTCACTGTCAATCGAAAATTTGTATACAATAGGAAGAATTAGAATCTATGTCCCCCTTGATCTGGTCTAATGTTCTCGTTTACAAAGATTCGAAGCGCTTCTCGACTGCTTCATCCCCGATGCATCGACATTCTCGTGTTTACATACCGGTAAACTATAGTTCGTCTGTATAGCCCGAAGTATAGCACTGTCAAGCATTGTATCTTCTGCATGTGGTGTTTGAATGACAAACCTGAATTGGTTTGTATCTATAATCATTATTCCAATCCTAGTGTAATGAGATGGATCATATATGTACGTACAGTGTCAAACAATGCCCTTAACCTTTGCCCCGTGTGTTAAAAGTGAGAGATGGACTTCTACACTTATAAAAGTGCTTGTTACTTTTTCACGTCATTTTATAAGTTACCCATCTCCACTCACAGCTCTGACATACACCACATACTTTCAAGGCATCTGATCCTTGATTATTCCCTACGTATTATGTAACAGGGATATCCCCAGAGATGATCAATTATCTACCTATTTCTAACAGGGATATCCCAAAGATGATCAATTATCTACCTATTTCTAACAGGGATATCCCCAGAGATGATCAATTATCTACCTATTTCTAACAGGGATATCCCAAAGATGATCAATTATCTACCTATTTCTAACAGGGATGTCCCCAGAGATGATCAATGATCTATCTATTTGCAACACCCCAGAGATGATCAATTATCGACCTATTTGAAACAGGAATACTCCCTGAGATGATCAATTATACTATCTACCTGTTTCTATCTATCTTATCCGAGGTTTACCTGACCCTTATAACCCATAATGGTCAAGGTTATGGACCAGGATTATCATACTCATGTGTCGTACCATTGTACTCGATTGTCGTACCACACATGGTCAATGGTCGTACCATGGTGCTCATGGTTCGTGCCTTCGTATCCTTGTGATCAAGGGTCGTATCTTTGTGATCAAGGGTTGTATCCTTGTGATCAAGGGTCGTATCCTTGTGATCAAGGGTCGTATCCTTGTGATCAAGGGTCGTATCTTTTTGATCAAGGGTCGTATCTTTTTGATCAAGGGTCGTACCCTTGTGATCAAGGGTCGTACCCTTGTGATCAAGGGTCGTATCCTTGTGATCAAGGGTCGTATCCTTGTGATCAAAGGTCGTATCCTTGTGATCAAGGGTAGTATCCTTGTGATCAAGGGTCGTATCCTTGTGATCAAGGGTCGTACCCTTGTGATAATAGAGATTAGAATCTATCTCCCTCTAGTGAGGATCAATGAATAAAGATTCCAATTCTTTTAGGCCCGTTGGATACCGGGAGTACATTACAGGCAAACACTTGTGTATGGTTAACGAGTCGTGAGTGCCATTAAAAGCCTCGTTTTTCATCCTTAATTAACGAGAGTGACAAATCATGGTACGGGAGGGGAGGCGATCCTGTTTTGAATTGGAAAAGAATTAAAAGATATTGAATGTGTCTGATAAACAGAGATGGCACTACAACTCTTGTGTGATTCACTTCTTCTTCTGTTAATTACTCTGGCTAGACTGAAGTGTCAGTCACCCGTAGGCTATTTCTCAGTGTTTTCTTTCACGATTTTCGTTAATGTCTCCATACGATTCTGTAGCTCTGTGTTCCTCCTAGATCACTTGTGGAGGTGGGGGGACTCAAGAAAATTTAGTGACATGATTTTCGTATCTCTTTTTCATCTCTAATGACCCGAATATCATCATTTAACTAGATTTTTTTATGTGTTGGGTATATATCCATGTGTTCAACCTATACAGAAGAATGATGAATGTATATATCATACATACACACACACACATACGGGATTTCATGCATGAATATGTATAAATATCAATACACACTAAACAGGAAGAATTCTTATACATACGTCCTTATGAATAGATGTTAACACATGTAGTTTGTATATTACATATGTATATACATATATAGCAGAAGTACAGTCAATCAGAGAGGGGATCTTCAAGGGTCTAATGTCATAGTCTTACACAGCTACATTTCCCCACACAACGCTACTTTGGCGCTCAATGTTACACAGATGCGTTTCGCCACACAGCGCTACTTTGGCGCTCAGTCTTACACCAGCTGCGTTTCGCCACACAGCGCTACTTTGGCGCCCACCTTCCTCATTGACCTCCTGGTTGGAGTGGTGTTCTCGACAGCCAAACTGTTTGCTGATGAGAAAGGAAGTTGGTTGTTCGCCAGCTGTGGTGTGAGTCAGATGGTCAATAACTACTTCCCTGAAGATGCTCTCTCGCGCCTGATGGAGGAGGAATATAAGCTCTCCTGCTGTAGGAGACCTTTGCTTGTGTAGACACACGCTCACGAAAGACACTGGCGAGATGATAAGGAGTGACGAAGATGTTACCGAAGTGGATCGCTTGGCCCTGCTTGACGTAACACTGTTGCCATTCTTCTCTGGCTTGAAAGACTTCCATTCGTTTTGGCAGTATAGCCAACCTTCCAGTCCTGTAATTGAGAGTATTCTTTCTTCATTCATTCTTTCAATGAATGAAGAGGCTTCCTTCCAAGCTGTTTGATGGAACGTGTATAAATATACGTGTGTGTGTGTGTGTGTGTGTGTGTGTGTGTGTGTGTGTGTGTTATCCTCCCTCGAAACTTGTGACCTGTATATGTTAACCCTTAGCTTAACCTTTGACCTGTATGTATGATACTTTCCCCTCAGCTTGTGACCTTTATGTTGTTTCCCCTCATGTGGAAACCGCATACCCTGCCCTCATGACCTGTGCGACCTCCTCCTCACACTCACTCATACTCATGACCTTCATTGCCTCATACCCTCAACCCAGTCACCTTATCCATGAGCTGAGTGACCTCTTCCCCTCACCCATGACCTGTGTGACCCCTTTTTCTCGCCCCCTGACCTCGGTTGACCTTCCCCTCATCCATAACCTGTGTGACCCCGTTTTCTCACTAAGTCCCCTCACCCATGACCTGTGTGACTTCCTCTTCTCACCCATGACCTGGGTTGACCTTCTCCTCACCCATGACCTGAATGACCTATTCCCCTCACTCATGACCAGGGTGACCTTTTCCCCTCACCCATGACCTGTGTGACCTCTTCTTCTCACCCATGACCTGGTTGACCTCTTCCCCTCACCCATGACCTGGGTTGATCTTTTCCTCACCCATAGCCTGGGTGACCTCTTATTCTCACCCATGACCTGGGTTGATCTTCACTTCACCCATGACCTAAATGACCTCCTCCCCTCACCCATGACCTGGGTTGACCTTCCCCTCACTCCTGTCCTGGGTGACCTCTTCCCCTCACCCATGACCTGAGCTGACCTTCCCATCACCCACGACCTCTATCTCTTCGTCATTCACCCACACATCCCTCAACATTTTCACATGTGATAAATGATAATCATGGTTTACAGATTGTCATAAATGAGTTATTCACATGGTTTACAGATTGTCATAAATGAGTTATTCCCATGGTTTACAGAGTGTCATAAATGAGTTATTCCCATGGTTTACAGAGTGTCATAAATGAGTTATTCCCATGGTTTACAGATTGTCATAAATGAGTTATTCCCATGGTTTACAGATTGTCATAAATGAGTTATTCCCATGGTTTACAGATTGTCATAAATGAGTTATTCACAATCATATTGTAAGACGACTTTTCACGGTCTTTAAAAAGATATTTTCAATCTTGACACAAAGCTGCTTTGGAAAATCGTAGTAAATAAATTTGTATTCTCATGAATTAAAATGTATAACTGTAAAGGTTATTAAGTGATAAGTGATACTTTATTATTGATCTGTAATACTTAATTCCACTTATAATGTCTACATTTATAGTGTGTGTGTTTGTGTGTGTTTTTTTTGCTTGTGTGTGTGTTTTATGTGTGATATTTCTATGTATATTGTATGTATGCCCGGATGTATGTATGTATGACCTTTGACCTGACCACTAAGGTCACGTCATCATAACCAAGGTTTCCTCCATCTTACTCAAGACACGTTCCGCTCTACACATGACTTGTACCGTCATGTTCAAGACTTGTACCATCATGTTCAAGACTTGTACCGTCATGTTCAAGACTTGTACCGTCATGTTCAAGACTTGTACCGTCATGTTCAAGACTTGTACCGTCATGTTCAAGACTTGTACCGTCATGTTCAAGACTTGTACCATCATGTTCAAGACTTGTACCATCATGTTCAAGACTTGTACCGTCATGTTCAAGACTTGTACCATCATGTTCAAAACTTGTACCATCATGTTCAAGACTTGTACCATCATGTTCAAGACTTGTACCGTCATGTTCAAGGCTATGTACCATCATGTTCAAAAGGCTCTTACCATCATGTTCAGATGGGCTGTCCCGTCCTGATCAAGGCTCGAACCATGGTCCACAAAAAAAGTTTAACATCCTCCACACACACTCTAGACCACCGACAACCTATTAAAAAGAAAAAAAAAAAAGAAAAAAAAATGGATATAAAAAAAAGCCTTCTCTTTGAGTTGGCAACAACAGCACCTCAGTCCATAAAAGCAAGGGGACTTTCCTCCGTTTTCTTTTTTTTTCATCTTAAGAAGAAAATGAGCTTATTTTCTTACCCCCTCCCCCACAAACATTTCCTTCTTCTCCCGCCACTTTGTAAAAAGTTAAAGAGCACTTGAAAGGAAAATTATCGTACACACTTTACAGAACATATTGGCACTTTATATAAGGTATTGGTACTTTACGCGGTTTACCGGCACTTATGAGGGAACACGAAATACTTTAGAGGAATTATTGACAGTTTGAGAGAAGGAATTAGTAAGGTTTGGAAGTTAATGGCACTCTGGACTGGTTAGTGGCGTTTTAGGTGAGTTAGTGGCTACTTCAGATACGCTGAGAGCACTTTTAAAAGGACAATTGGCACTTTAGGATATGCCTGACACTTTAAGGCATTCGTATCAACACTTTAGGCGATGTCTTGATACTTAACAGGATTTTTCGGCACTTTATAAGAGATTCTAGGATTACAGAGAATTTATAAGTACTCTAAAACATCCAAGGATTTAATGATACTTTAAGAGACGTTCTATTACTTTAAAGGATTTGTTGTTACTTTAGGAGACGTTCTATTACTTTAAAGGATTTATTGTTACTTTAGGAGACGTTCTATTACTTTAAAGGATTTGTTGTTACTTTAGGAGACGTTCTATTACTTTAAAGGATTTATTGTTACTTTAGGAGACGTTCTATTACTTTAAAGGATTTGTTGTTACTTTAGGAGACGTTCTATTACTTTAAAGGATTTATTGTTACTTTAGGAGACGTTCTATTACTTTAAAGGATTTGTTGTTACTTTAGGAGACGTTCTATTACTTTAAAGGATTTGTTGTTACTTTAGGAGACGTTCTATTACTTTAAAGGATTTATTGTTACTTTAGGAGACGTTCTATTACTTTAAAGGATTTGTTGTTACTTTAGGAGACGTTCTATTACTTTAAAGGATTTGTTGTTACTTTAGGAGACGTTCTATTACTTTAAAGGATTTATTGTTACTTTAGGAGACGTTCTATTACTTTAAAGGATTTGTTGTTACTTTAGGAGACGTTCTATTACTTTAAAGGATTTGTTGTTACTTTAGGAGACGTTCTATCACGTTAAAGATATTTTTTGGTACTTCAGGAGACATTCTATCACTTCAGATGATCTATTGTCAATTCAGGAGATCTATCTATCTATTGGACCTCTTGGCAACTATCGTAGCCTTGTTTCTTTGAGGTATTTTTGAGACTGCGAAAGATATTACTGACAGTTTAACTGTACTGCTGCCCTCTACTGGCAGTTTGGAAATGCCACATGAAACTTATATGAACACTTGACACTTTGAGGAAGTCATTAGCACTTTATAATGACTATAAGTTTGTTGACTGCTTAGAGAAGTTGTTGGTGACTTAAATGAACCACTGACACTTTACAGAAACCATTGACATTTTTTTTTTTACAGGATCTACAGGCACTTAAGAATCGGTAGTGGCACTTAAGAGAAACAGCACAATAGATAAGCTGTTTGTTCTTTAAATATATTAGTGGCAGTGTAAATAAACTGATTGTACTTTAGGTAAGTTACTGGTACTTTAGCTAAACTACTTGTGACTTAGATAAGTTACTATATAGTACTTAAATAAGTTACTGGAAATGAAGATAAACTGTTTTGACTTTGTATAACTTAGTGACACTTTAGTAAATTACTTTTACTTTAGATTAGGTATTGGCACTTTAGAAAAAATTACTTTTCAGATAAGTTAATAGCACTTAACATAAAGTACACATACTCTAAGATGAGTTACTTCTACTTTAGATGAGTTACTTCTACTTTAGATGACTTACTTGTAATTCACATGAGTTACCTATACTCCAAACGCGTTTCCAGTACTTTACATAAGTTCCCTGTCTTTTGGTTGAGGTTATAACTCTCTGTAAAAGCTCTTGGAATCCTTAATCTGCATCTTAGCTTCTCCGGAACCTATTCAGTTCGTAGAAGAAAACTCTTATTGGTGTTGGATTCTTTCCACTGATTCACATTTACCACTCATGTGTACTGTCCAGGAGCGATCTGTCCTTCCTCTGAACTATATTCAATCTAACTGGTTGAGTGCATAATACAGCTATCCACTGCTGTGTAAGCGTAGTATAACTTATCAAAGAGCTGGTCACTCTGTTTCCCTTGCTATATGGTCGCTATATAGTACAAGAAAGAGCTAGCTGGTCTGTTTCCCTTGCTATATGGTCGCTATATAGAACAAAAAAGAGCTAGCTGATCTGTTTACATAGCTATATGGTCGCTATATAGAGCAAGAAAGAGCTAGCTAGTCTCTTTCCCTTGCTATATGGTCGCTATGTAGAGCAAGAAAGAGCTAGCTAGTCTGTTTACATAGCTATATGGTCGCTATATAGTAAAAGAAAGACCTAACTGGTCTGTTTACATAGCTATATGGTCGCTATATAGCACAGCAAAGAGCTGGCGAATTTCTTCTTCAGGTACATAATCGTTATATAGCGTACCACAGGAACTGGCCAGCCTGGTCTCTGTCCTTCCATCACGCGCCAAAAAAAGAGTTGGTATGAGTATCAACCAAGCTGACATGGTCCACGACGATGAAATATGACCCCCCTCCCTCACTCAGACGACCCCGGGTTCTCGCACTCTCCGTCAACACCTTTTCCAGTTTCCAGTCACGAGCCTGGAAAAAAAAAAAATCTCTTCCATGCATACACTCTGTAGTCCCTCCTACCGCTCACTCCCTCCTGCCTGGTTCTCTTGGCTCGTTCGGATCCTTCCAGAGGCACCAACTGTAACCCTGGAAAAGAGAATTGACCTATGGGTCTTCTCTTATACACCTTCCTGTGAATAAAAGACGTGGTATTCCATATTACCCTCTCCTCTGAACCTTCTCTATTAGATCTCTAAGTTTATTGAAGCTTGGAAACCTAATATGAAATGTATATTTTGATTTATATATATATTATTATTCATTTTGCTTTGTCGCTGTCTCCTGCGTTTGCGAGGAAGCACAAGGAAACAGACGAAAGAAATGGCCCAACCCACCCCCATACACATGTATATACATACACGTCCACACACGCAAATATACATACCTATACATCTCAATGTACACATATATATACACACACAGACACATACATATATACCCATGCACACAATTCACACTGTCTGCCCTTATTCATTCCCATCGCCACCTCGCCACACATGGAATACCATTCCCCTCCCCCCTCATGTGTGCGAGGTAGCACTAGGAAAAGACAACAAAGGCCCCATTCGTTCACTCAGTCTCTAGCTGTCATGCAATAATGCCCGACACCACAGCTCCCTTTCCATATCCAGGCCCCACACAACTTTCCATGGTTTACCCCAGACGCTTCACATGCCCTGATTCAATCCACTGACAGCACGTCAACCCCGGTATACCACATCGATCCAATTTACTCTATTCCTTGCCCTCCTTTCACCCTCCTGCATGTTCAGGCCCCGATCACACAAAATCTTTTTCACTCCATCTTTCCACCTCCAATTTGGTCTCCCACTCCTCCTCGTTCCCTCCACCTCCGACACATATATCCTCTTGGTCAATCTTTCCTCACTCATTCTCTCCATGTGCCCAAACCATTTCAAAACACCCTCTTCTGCTCTCTCAACCACGCTCTTTTTATTTCCACACATCTCTCTTACCCTTACGTTACTTACTCAATCAAACCACCTCACACCACACATTGTCCTCAAACATCTCATTTCCAGCACATCCATCCTCCTGCGCACAACTCTATCCATAGCCCACGCCTCGCAACCATACAACATTGTTGGAACCACTATTCCTTCAAACATACCCATTTTTGCTTTCCGAGATAATGTTCTCGACTTCCACACATTCTTCAAGGCTCCCAGGATTTTCGCCCCCTCCCCTACCCTATGATTCACTTCCGCTTCCATGGTTCCATCCGCTGCCAGATCCACTCCCATATATCTAAAACACTTTACTTCCTCCAGTTTTTCTCCATTCAAACTTACCTCCCAATTGACTTGACCCTCAACCCTACTGTACCTGATAAGGTTATTATATATATATATATATATATATATATATATATATATATATATATATATATATATATATATATATATATATATATATATATATATCTTTTCTTTCTTCTTTCAAACTGTTCGCCATTTCCCGCATTAGCGAGGTAGCGTTAAGAACAGAGGACTGGGCCTTTGAGGGAATACCCTCACCTGGCCCAATTCTCTGTTCCTTCTCTTGGAAAAAAAAAAAAAAAAAAAAAAAAAAAAAAGAGAGGGGAGGATTTCCAGCCCCCCGCTCCCTCCCATTTTAGTCGCCTTCTACGACACGCAGGGAATACGTGGGAAGTATTCTTAATCCCCTATCCCCAGGGATAATATATATATATATATATATATATATATATATATATATATATATATATATATATATATATATATATATATATATATATATATATAAATTTTGGGAGCCTTGAAAAATGTGTGGAAGTCGAGAACATTATCTCGGAAAGCAAAAATGGGTATGTTTGAAGGAATAGTGGTTCCAACAATGTTGTATGGTTGCGAGGCGTGGGCTATGGATAGAGTTGTGCGCAGGAGGATGGATGTGCTGGAAATGAGATGTTTGAGGACAATGTGTGGTGTGAGGTGGTTTGATCGAGTAAGTAACGTAAGGGTAAGAGAGATGTGTGGAAATAAAAAGAGCGTGGTTGAGAGAGCAGAAGAGGGTGTTTTGAAATGGTTTGGGCACATGGAGAGAATGAGTGAGGAAAGATTGACCAAGAGGATATATGTGTCGGAGGTGGAGGGAACGAGGAGAAGAGGGAGACCAAATTGGAGGTGGAAAGATGGAGTGAAAAAGATTTTGTGTGATCGGGGCCTGAACATGCAGGAGGGTGAAAGGAGGGCAAGGAATAGAGTGAATTGGAGCGATGTGGTATACAGGGTTTGACGTGCTGTCAGTGGATTGAATCAAGGCATGTGAAGCGTCTGGGGTAAACCGTGGAAAGCTGTGTAGGTATGTATATTTGCGTGTGTGGACGTGTGTATGTACATGTGTATGGGGGGGGGGGTTGGGCCATTTCTTTCGTCTGTTTCCTTGCGCTACCTCGCAAACGCGGGAGACAGCGACAAAGTATAAAAAAAAAAAAAAAAAAAAAAATATATATATATATACACATATATATATATATATATATATATATATATATATATATATATAACATAATTCCTCTGTAATTTTGATAGTTCTTTATTTTTTCTAATTCTTATTGAAAGGGAAAACTAACTCTATTGTACATATAGTTGGTGGCACTTGACATTTGCTCATGGAATGGTGTTATTCAGCCCTGAATCGTTGCAAAGGGAACTGTATTTCCTTACAGTGGTCTGTAATATGGTGTAGCCATCATTACAGATGAAGTAACACTACGTGACTAAATGGCTAGGAATGGTTGGAACTTCATGAAACATGGTCCACGTAGAATCAGAATCTTTCTAGAGGTCAGATTTAAAGAGATATACATTAGAAAAAATAAAAAAAGCTATCTATAAGCACATAGACTCGTATGAGATAGACAATCTATCCTCGCCAAACAACTAGTACACTTAGAGGTTCTAAGGTAATTAAGCTACCAATTAACCCATTCATTTCCCCTCGATAACACACCCAGTGTCCTTAATGGTCTACCGTAGAATGACACAGACCACACATCACCACGAACCCCACTGGCCTCATAAACTTACCTCATTATCAATCTGTCTCTCCAGCGTGGACTGGTTCTGTCTCCTTGTGACCACCAACGTACGGGGGGCCAACCTTAAAGCACCAATTACCTCCCCTCCACAGGGCTAATGACTCGCCATGAACGTCACTTCCAGCCCCGGCCACCTTTGTCCACCCTCACAATAACACGTCCCCCTCCCCACACACACACACACACAAGTGAGGGAGAACCTCCACAATACCCCCCCCCCCCCACACACACACACAAGTGAGGGAGAACCTCCACAATTACCCCCCCCCCCCCTCCACGACCTCCTACAATAAAAAATATTGAAGTCTTTTATTAAAATCTCCTGCACAATATCTATTTTTTTTTTCTCTCTCCCCTACCTACCTACCTCCTCCTCCCTACCTACCTACATTTCCCTCCCTCCCTCCCTCCTTCCTCAACTTCGAGTCGAGCTTTTATGTATAAAAATCCACACACACACACACACACACACACACCCAGTGCTGCTGGGCTTTTCTTCTTCTTTTTTTTTATTATTTTTTTATTTTCTATCACATCAAAATCCCTCCCACCCCCTCCAAAACCTCTTGCAATTTCCTACACAAAGGCAGAGTCTCTTTTGAAGTCAGGGGCAGCCATTGGGAGACCACTGTTTGCGCCCTGCTCGCCCTACAACCATTAACAAGGGATTGGAAACTCTATATTCAAAGGTTTTTCAAAGTCTCTCTCTCTATATATACCGGAGCGTGCCAAGGAGAGGGAAAAATGCGCTGTGAGTTATTAGCCGGGAGGTGGAGAGCTGATGGAGAGGGGGGTGTGGAGGGGATTGTGGGAGGTGGTGGTGGGGATTATGGTGGAGGTGTGGGGGAGGGTTTGTTGGTGCTACTGGTAGTGTGGGGGAGTGTGTGGAACAGGTGTGGTGAAGTGGGATGTTCATGATGTTGGAGGGAGTGTATGAACGGTGTGGTGGTGGTGGTGATGGTATGGTGGTGAAGATAGTGTAAGTGTTTGTGGTGGTGGAAGTGTTGGTGTTGGTGGAGGTAGTATGAAGGTGTTGATGGTGGTAGTGATGGTGGAGGTGAAGGAGTGGTAGTGTTGGTGTGTGGTTGTGGTGGTGATGGGGGTGATGGAATGGTGTTGATAGTGGTGATGGAGGGGTGGTGATGGTGGTGATGGAATGGTGGTGATAGTGGTGATGGAGCGGTGGTGATGGTGATTGTGGTGATGTGCTGGTGATGGTGGTGATAGAGTGGTGGTGATAGTGGTGATGGAGTGGTGGTGATGGTGATTGTGGTGGTGTGATGGTGGTGGAAACTTATTCTTGTGGTGATGGAAGGGTGATGGAGGTAGCAAGATGGAGGTGGCGAGATATTGATAACGAGATGGAAAACCAAAATGGTGGTAACATGATGGAGATAGCAAGATGGCCCCGTAATTAGATGCTAATACACCTTAAGTACTTGAGTACCTAGATGGAATCGGTAATTAGATGACAGTGATTAACAATCAGTCAATTAAGGAAGGTAGTCAGGGTGGAGTCGTTAGATGGAACTGGATCAATTTCCCCCCCCCCCCTCACCGTCATCTTCATCACTATCTCCATCACCATTGTCATCATCGGCTCGAAGATGACTATCACTTTCACACCACCATCACTGCGTCATCTCCTGTGCTAAAGTCATCACTAATTACCACCTGTGTCATAATTATCATTATGATTATAATGAGCACACGATCATAATTATCACCAGAGTAAACATTATCATCATCACTATCATCCCTATGGCCACGCTTGTCACCATCATCACTATCAACACTCCCATACTTCACTATCACCACCTCCACCACTAACACATTATCTCCAGGGAAAAAGCCACAGTCATCTTCACCATCACAACCACATCTTATCATCACTATACAGTCATCTTCACCATCACAACCACATCTTATCATCACTATACAGTCATCTTCACCATCACAACCAAATCTTATCATCACTATCATTCTCACTATTTTCGTCACTGTCTACACCACCACCACCACCACAGCCATCACTATCATCTCTGCTTCCACACTATTGACATCACCATCACACACCATAGAGAAGTATTCATCACCCCATCACAGTCACCATCACGTAGCAGTATTCCTCCCATTAACACACTCATCATGAATAGAATTCACCCCATTAACATACAAATCATGAGTAGTATTTACCCAATCAACACACATCATGAGCAGTATTCACCCCATTAACACACTCATCATGAGTAGTATTCACCCCATTAACACACTCATCATGAGTAGTATTCACCCCATTAACACACTCATCATGAGCAGTATTCCTCATGACGACTCGGTATAAACGCACTTTAAATGCCGGTTCTGTTTTAAGAAGGAACAATGGCTTGCAACTGCATTATAGAACAAAAAAACGACAAAATACTTTTCTATACACATAAAAGATTCACTCACACGAGGCATTTTTTTTTCTTCTCGCTGTCTTAAAGTTCCTCACAATACCTTACATATGTTCCATTTAAGCAAACCCCACCGATACAAAATTTCAACCCTTGAGCACGACGGTACGACCCTTGAGCACGGCGGTACGACCCTTGAGCACGGCGGTACGACCCATTAGCACGACGGTACGACCTTTGAGCACGATGGTACGACCCTTGAGCACGATGGTACGACCCTTGAGCATTTGGTACAACTCTTGAGCACGATGGTACGACCCTTGAGCACGACGGTACGACCCTTGAGCACGATGGTACGACCCTTGAGCACGATGGTACGACCCTTGAGCACGATGGTACGACCCTTGAGCACGACGGTACGACCCTTGAGCACGACGGTACAACCCTTGAGCATGATGGTACAACTCTTGAGCACGATGGTACGACCCTTGAGCACGATGGTACGACACTTGAGCACGACGGTACGACCCTTGAGCACGACGGTACGACCCTTGAGCACGACGGTACAACCCTTGAGCATGATGGTACGACCCTTGAGCACGACGGTACGACCCTTGAGCACGACGGTACGACCATTGAAAACGAAGGTACGGTACGACCTTTGGGCATAGGGTACGACCCTTGAGCACAACGGTGCGATTCCTGGACACACGGTACGACCTTTGAGCACGACGGTACGACCGATGGGCACAACAAAACGACCCTTGAGCACGACCAAACGACCCAACCAGAACGACCCTACGACGTTTCAGAACGACCTTTCAGTATGATAGCCTAATCCTCTGATACTGTCCTTAAAGGTCAGGTCAAAGGTCAGAGGCTAGGGGTCGTACCGTCGTGGCCCCAACCTATGTATTAGAAATACCAGACACGAGAAACAATTGGTACCTCTTCCTCAAAACAATATATGACACAGACTTACGTAAAAGTATAACGAAATATATAAAAGTATGTCTGAGAAGAAAAACCAAGCTATTAAACAGTAGGATATGTATAGAAATATATCTATGAAAGAAACACTAGTGTAACACGCAAAATATGATAGTATAGATCCTGCTAGCTCCAGACACCGCCAGACTAAACGTAAAAATCAACATCCGTGACCAAATACGTAAAAGGGAAACGGCGGCTCGTCGGGAATGGGGCGTACGACAATGTGGGCGCCGATGACTTCTCCAGGCAACGTAAACACGGGAACGGCCCCACGTCTGGCAGCGGGGGACTTAACAAAACACGGCCAAATTCAAAAAGCTGTGTTTATACGGGGAAGAAAAACTACTGTTTGGGACAATACAAGTCTCTTGGTGTCAAGGAGTGAAAAAGAAAATACCGGAACATATTTTTCTGTCTTTTATTCTATTTAGTTTAACATTATGTTCATTGATATTCATGTATGAAAAGCTACCTATGGGGCTTTTGATGTATCACCAAAGACTGTATCTATTTCTCTCACGACAGATGATGAAAGAGTCAACAAAACTGTAGTTTAGGAAAACTTATCTATTTCTTATGACATGAAAACATATTCAAATTGCTACATGCATTGGCATATGCACTGCAATGAGCAATTTCTTACCTTCTTATTTTGTAACGGTGATAGAAAAAGCAGGCCTTTGAAACTGGGTTGGAGTTTGTAGAAACTGTGAGAAAAAAAAATCATGAAAAGACACTAATTCAACCAAGCCAAAACCAACTTAGCCTGAATACACTTCGCCCAGTACAATCTAGCCTAGCATAACCGAGCCCAACCAAACTTAACCAAGCAACAAATAGAATGCAATAACTTCCTTTGCAACACAGGGGAATAAGGACGGGTAACTTTGGTCAAAATACGTCAGTTGAATGTGAAAGTTTTCCTCCTAAACATTTCCATTGAGCTTAACACCTTATCTGCTTTGTTAGGTGTGTAGATGGACAATTAGACCTTGTAAGAATTATGGTTGAGGCATATGGAAAATTCAGCAGCTTGGGACAAGGGAGTGACACTTGACAACGACAGCCACGGAAGTGCTGGGGAGAGAGAGAGAGAGAGAGAGAGAGAGAGAGGATAAAAGATACACTTCCCTTAACAATATTCTCCCCGTGTCAAACAAGGCAGTGGTGTCAACAAACGCGCCAACAACTCGAATATTCGGTCTTGGATAAAGTCGCATCGATCAAAAAGGATTTAATGCCCAGCGCGTCACGTCGCTGGCTGTCTTTGATCGTGCACTCCATCCCGGGGGAGTCCACCCTATATGGACTTCAGTCTGACTGTCACTTGTTTTGGAGGGAGAACTGAGGTCTGCTTCGCCGAGTATGATCGTCTTTTTATTCTGTGGATTCTATGCCATCTTTTCTTTTGATATATATATATATATATATATATATGCGTGTGTGTGTGTGTGTGTATAATGTGTATGTGTGTGTATAATGTGTGTGTGTGTGTGTGTGTGTGTGTGTGTAGATATGATCAAACTATTCCGTGATGATAGTATGAAGGTGAAATCGCACTCCAGTAGTTCATACAATTTCTTTTAACATGTAATTTTTCTATACATGTGGCACGACATATTTCGTGGAGACAATTCACCTCATCATCAGGTGCCAGTACTTAACAAAGTTATTTAAATCCCAACATCACACTTGAGTCCCGCCGTCCAACACCAATCTGTACAGACCAACCACTGTCCGCTTTGTCTGGCAGTAACCGTTGTAAGGGAGAGTGATTAAGTGGTCACGTGGCGGGGGTTGACTGGGTAGCTGGGTGTGTCTTGAACAACTTTTTTTTTTGTTTTCGTGTTTTGTCAATTCTCTCACAACGATTTGGTTAATTCTAAGATGGGCTTTAAAATTACCTGGGGACAAATCAAAGTTCTTAGTATTAACAATAAAGACAGATTCAATGACGTTGAGTGTGACATAATCAGCAGAGGGGTATAGAATAACGGGATTTTCAAGATCTATGGGGTGATCATTTTCATGACAATGTTTAGCGATCGCATTTTTGTGGTCATCCCTGCGTACTGCATGACGGTGCCAATAACACCTCTCCGTTACAGTTTTACCTGTCTGGCCTATATAGATATATTTACATGCCTTGTATTTGACGGCGTAAACACTGACAATTATTGCATGATTTGGCCTACTATTTATTGAGGTCTTACTGATGGCGTTATTGTACTGGAGAGCTTTCCAAAACAATAACACTATCTGTAAGACTTCATGAATAGTAGGCCAAATTATGCAACAATCAGGGAGTGTTTACGCCGTCAAATGTAAGGCATGTAAGGATGTAAAGGTGAATTGTATTTGCGAAACGAGGGTTTAATGATACATCTTTTGGAATCAACTTACAAAAGAGAAGATAAAATGTTGTATAATCAACCAGTTGTCTTTATAAGATATTCCTCCACCTTTCAATAAATTAGTATTTCATTTTCATTAAACTAAAGTAACATATCCCAAAACAAGCGAATGATTGAGTGACCATTTCAGTGCTAAGGAAGCTGCTAAGAACCAGTGCCCAGGATGGAACACCTGTCTAGGGAGTTGAGATGTCACTAAACTACCCACTCCACCACGGAAGCTACCTATTTTATTTTTTTCTCTCTGGGGAACTGGGGTCTATGTGATCGACTGGTGACCATAATGTGAAAGCTATGTGACCATTATGTGACCATTATGTGACCATTATGTGGCCATTATGTGATTATCATACGGCCATTATGTAACCACTATATTACTATTATTTGACAATTTTGTGACTACTATGTAGCCATTATGTGACCACTGTATGACCATTATTTGACAATTATGTGACTACTATGTAGCTATTGTGTGACCTTTGTATGACCATTATTTGACCATTATTTGACCATTATGTGACAGCTGTGTCACTACTGTGAGACCATTATGTGTAGATTTTACGGTATTATATGTAGATTTTGTCTTTTACGGCTGCAGTAGGTGACTTACAAATAACGAGAAGGAACAACGGTGGGGTATGTAAGGGGAAGGAGGAAGGAGAGGAGTGAGGACCTACGTAGAGGGAAGGAACCTAGAGGGCAGAGGACTTAGGTGGTAAGTTACCTAGAGGGTAGGGTACCTAGACGGCAGGGTCAGGGTACCTGGACGGTAGGGAACCTAGAAGGCAGAGTACCTAGAAGGAAGGGAACCTAGAGGAATGGAACTTAGAGGGCAAGTAACCTAGAGGGCAGGGAACCTAAAGGGCAGGGAACCTAGAGGGCAGGGAACCTAGAGGGCAGGGAACCTAGAGGGCAGGGAACCTATAGAGTGCAGGAGACTCTAGAGAGGAGGGAACAGAACACAAGAACCAATAAAGACGAGAACAAAGATGAACAGAGAAGAAAATGAGGGAAAGCAGGAGAGGGACGAAGGGGGACTTGTCATCGTAACCGTCAAAGGCAGAAGAACAACACTTCCTGAAGTCAGTCGCAATGTGTTAGGGTTGTCGAGGTTTATGACGAAAGAAACAGAAAATGCGCACGAATGGTTTAGAAACAGAGGAAGAAGAGGAAATGTAAAGGAAGAAACAGAATATGGAGGCAATCATGACATAAAGTTAGAGAGATAGTTTATTACGAAAGAAACAGAAAATGCGCATGAATGGTTTAGAAACAGAGGAAGAAGAGGAAATGCAAAGGAAGAAAAAGAATATGCAGGCAATCATGAAGAAAAGTTAGAAAGAGATAGTAGATAAAGATACGATCCCACAGATATTGGAACAGAAGAAAAACGTGAATGAGAAATAACGAGAAAGAATGATTAAAAGTGGAAGGAAGACGTGAAAAAAAAAGTTCCAAGGGATGATGATGTAGCGAGAAGAAAAGATTGTGCGATAATGAGATAAACAACGATAAAGATGTGGAATTGGATGTAGAGAGAGAGAGAGAGAGAGAGAGAGAGAGAGAGAGGGAGAGAGAGAGGGGTGGACGACAGACGGGAAGCATCGCTTGGAGTACCAGTGGAGAGAGAGAGAGAGAGAGAGAGAGAGAGAGAGAGAGAGAGAGAGAGAGAGAGAGAGAGAGAGAGAGAGAGAGAGAGAGAGATCAAGTAGGTGTTCGAGATGAGGGACTGGAGTGACGCCGCCGCTGTCGTGTTGGGGGGAGGAAGAGGGTGTGGGGTGGGTGGTTGAGGGAAGGCCAGAAGAGCCGGAATTAGCCAGGGGAAGAGAAAATTATGGAGACGCCAAGTGTGACAAGAGGTGTGAGAGCAAGGCGTCCAAAGTAGCCCAATCGAAGGACGTGGATTAGGCTGCTCTGTGTGAGAGTGACTGAGTGAGAGAGAGTGAGAGAGAGATGGCGTGTGGCCTGACATTTGAGAGGGCCTATGAGAGAGATGCAAGTGAGAGGTCCTATCACCCAAAGAGGGAGTATAGAGGCACGAGTGGCATCCTTGACTAATTAGAGGCAGCCCATAGAGACAATTTGATGGATCAATAACCATGTTTTCTTTCAATCTTTTTTTTGGTCACCCCTTTGATCTGCCGGGTTGGCTTGGGCCTCCGTGGCACACGTCTATCACACTATTGCTTTTCTCCTTATGAGCTCAAGAAATATATATATACGTGTGATATTTCTTCCGTTATTGACACCTGTAAAGTACCCAGGATAATTTGGATGAAAAAGTCTTATATTCTTGTTTATTTACAAATCATATAATATATATATATATATATATATATATATATATATATAGATAGATAGATAGATAGATAGATAGATAGATAGATAGTAAGATTGATAGATAGATAGATAGATAGGTAGATAGACAGAGAGATAAATAGAAAGATAGATATAGATAGATACATAGATACATAGATAAATATTTGTATTTCACTGCTCACATCCGCTTTCTTGTTATCAAGTATAATGAAGCCAAACCATAGTTCAGGATTTACAGTTGATCCCCACAGACCATTCCATGGTTTACCCTGACCGTGTCAAATGCCTTAGTTCAGCCAATTGACAGTACGGCGTTCCTCGTATTCCACATTGCTTCACTTCACTCTATCCATGCACATTCTTCTGGACAATACGTTGTTCCCCGTATCCCACATTACTTCACTTCATTCTATGGATGAACACCTCTCATCCTTCTAAATATTTTGGCCACAACAGTTCAAAGCCTCTTTAACTTAATCCTTCCACCTCTTTACTGGTCTTCCACCTCCCCTTTGTCTCCCTTACTTCTGACATGTAGATCTTCTCTCATCAGATATTCCATGATCATCACCTACATATGTCTAAGCCATTTCAAAGCCCTCTGGTCAACTCTCAATTAGAGTGTACTTATTACTACACCTAGCACTTAATCTGTCCTTCCTTACACATTCCCTCAGTCAACTCCTCAAACCACGTACTGTCGCCTGTCATATCATTTCTCAATACATCCCTCTTCTCTTCCGTTCTTTAGTATTCAAAGACCAAGATTCATATGTATACAATACTCTCGAGGTTATCGTACCTTCAAATATACCCGTCTTTGCCCTGACAGACACTGACGTCTCCTTCCATGCTCTCTTCAGTGCTGTCAGTAATTTAGCCCCATTTCCCACTCTCTGACTTACTTCAGCTCCCATGTTCCATCCGCTGCCACGTCCACTGCTTGGTGCCTATGACACTCCACTCATACCAGGTTCTACTCATTCGAACTCTTACTGACACAAACATATCGAACTCCCCCAGCTATAACTCATTATTCTGTCTTTGTTCACATTAACCCTCAACTTACTCCTTTCACACTCACTCACAAACTCAAACACCATTTTTTGGTGTTTATCTCTCGTATTTTCCACTAGAGGTACATCATCTGCGAACAGCAACTGACTCACCTCCCAGACCCTTTACTCCCACGCTCCACCTTACCTGCACGCCTACCTCCCTCACTTCGTTCATGAACAGATCAAACAGCCATGGTGACGTAATCCCACTTTTACTTAAAACCACTAACCTTATTTCGTGCGTTTTGTAGTTTCATATTTACTATTTGATAGGGTGAATGATACCAGGCAGGTGAATCATTGCTTAGGGTTGAACGGCTGAACCATTTGCGGAGTATGTCAAGAGATTCATTTTCTTGCTTGAAAATAGGTGCCGGGAAGTTTTAAGTCTATCTTTGACCCTAGTGTTGATGTGGTGAGTGAATAGCAAGTGTATCGTATTTACTAACTGGTATAGTTGGTGTTCTGTGAATTGGATGAGGTTGATTACTCTGTCATATGGAAGGGTTGCCCTATTCTCCCAACTTAGCTGATCTAAGACATGATCTAAAAAACAATGCTTGTAATGTTGTTTTCCAGTATAATAACACCATTAGTAAGACCTCAATAAATAGTAGGCAAATCATGCAACAATTGGGAGTGTTTACGCCGTCAAATGCAAGGCATGTAAATATATTCATATAGGCCAGACAGGTAAAACTGTAACGGAGAGGTGTTATTGGCACCGTCATGCAGTACGCAGGGATGACCACAAAAATGCGATCGCTAAACATTGTCATGAAAATGATCACCCCATAGATCTTGAAAATCCTGTTATTCTATACCCCTCTGCTGATTATGCCACACGTAACGTCATTAAATCTGTCTTAATTGCAATCTTAAAGCCAATCCTAGTATTAACCAAATCATTATGAAAGAATTGACAAAATACGAGAACATAAAAAACGTTGTTCAATGCACACCCAGCTACCCAGGTCAGTCCCTACCACGAACCCCCTTTAATCACTCTCTCTTACAATGGACAGTGGTTGGTCTGTACAGATTGGTGCTGGACGGCGGGACTCAAGTGTGATGTTGGGATTTAAATAACTTTGTTAAGTACTGGCACCTGATAATGAGGTGGATTGTCTCCACGAAACATGTCGTGCCACATGTATAGAAAAATTACATGTTAAGTGAAATTGCATGAACTAATGAAGTGCAATTTCACCTTCATGCTATCATTACAGACTAATGTATCTCATATATATATATATATATATATATATATATATATATATATATATATATATATATATATATATATATATATATATATACCCTTCTATATATATCAAAAAGAATCATTGAAAGAACTATGAAAATACTTTTGCGACTCCTGTAGACACAGACGATGCTTCCATTCCTCCTTGAAAACCACATACATGATATTTACTTCTTCAACGCCCTCCTTCATCTTGAGTTACCAGACCCGACAAATAACATTGCCGTACGTCATACATATACTCGACCCCGAGTTCCAACAATTTCGATACCCTGAGGAGTTTAAGAAGAGAGATAGTGGAACCTAGGTCGAGTAGAGAGAGAGAGAGAGAGAGAGAGAGAGAGAGAGAGAGAGAGAGAGAGAGAGAGAGAGAGAGGAGTCTTGGGGATATGGACTTAAAGAAAGAGAAAGTCTTCACCCAGTGATAATGCATTCGTAAAGTAAGGCAGGAAGACTATAAGGGAAGGGAAGTCCATAATCCAGGAGGCTTTGATCTGCCTCCCGTGGGATACGATCCTTCATAGGGACCGCCGCTACTGTCTCCTGAAGCGAGTGACAACAGATTGGATTCGATCTTGTTGTTTCTTTTTTTTTCTTCCATCTTCTCCATCGACATTTATTCAAAGATTTATTCCCTCATTTTCTCAAACGAATTTCTTTCGGTTATTTCCATAATGTACGCTTAAGTGTACGATAGATAAGCAATAAAGATAAAACAGATAGTCTTCGATGATGTATATATATGTATAGATATGTATAGATAGAAAGATAGACATATAGACAGGTAGATACACACACACACACACACACACACACACAGACACACACACACACACACACACACACACACACACACACACACACACACAATTCCATCTAGTTATCAACCCCACGCCAGGTTTCTTTGTTCCAGTGTTTACACCACCCATCTCCACGGCGTCCCAGGTGACAGACCCGGAGCAAAACAGATGAAACATGAGTCGAAAAACAATAGTGGAGTGGGTTCTAAAAACTCGAGCGCTGCCGGAGCTGAGGGGCGCCAGAAAAAGGGCTGCCACTTCATTAATGGCTAGGGCGAGTGTTCGCTGGCTGGCTGGGTAGCTGTTTGGCTAGCAGGTAAAGGGGACGTTTCAACTCTCTCCTGCTACTCTTTCCCTCTTCACTTTACCCTTCTGATACTCATTTCCATTCCTTCGCACCTGATCATTACCTCTAACTCCCTTTCTCTCCTGTCCTCAACCGCCCTTTCTCTAACCTCTTACCCCTTTAACTTCTCTTAACCCTTTACACCCCACCATTACCTTTAACCCCTTCCTCCCTTCTTTCCAAACCACCCTATCCTTAACCCTTTCCAATCTACCCCTCTAATTCCCTTTAGCTCTTAACCTTTTATCTTGTCCACTATTACTCATTACCCCCTTTTTTTCTCCCCCTATTACCCCTTATCCTCCATCTACCCCCTGTCAGCCACAGACAAGAACCATACCAGTCTGTGGACTTGAGTGTTAAGACTGGGAGACTTCACAACACACATAAAAAAATGAGGAAAGAAGAGAAAATAAACATTTGTGAACAAGTACTTTGAGATTTAAGTACGTCAAGAATGATTTAAGTGTGTGATGTCCTGAGACATAAATGAAACAGGTGGGGAAGTCTGAAAGACTTGAGAAGGAATTATTAGAAACATGTTTCGTTCTTTTTTGTAAGTAGCAGCAGCAGTAGTGGTAGTAGTAGTAGTAGTAGTAGTAGTAGTAGTAGTAGTAGTAGTAGTAGTAGTAGTAGTAGTAGTATTGGTTATAGTAGTCGTAGTATAGTAGTAGTAGTAGTAGTAGTGGTTATAGTAGTAGTAGTGGTAGTAGTAGTGGTAGTAGTAGTAGTGATAGTAGTAGAAGTAGTCGTACTGGTAGAACAGTAGTAGTGGTGATGGTAGAATAAGTAGTAGCACTACTACTACTACTACTACTACTACTACTACTACTACTACTACTACTACTACTACTACTACTACAACTACTACTGCTGCTGCTGCTACTACAATTTATTACATGTATACTGTCTCCTCAAAGCTTGTTCCTAATACCTCTACGATACCTATCACCACAACTACAACTACAACTACCACCACGGAACTACCACATTTATACACTGGCATACCTGCACATTTCTCAACAATATCCCAGGCCTTCTATAATCTCTTGGGATATCTCCACGTCTCCACAAATGAACTCTTGGACGAAATAACTTTTCTTGCCTTTCTCTATAGCCCCGTTCCATCACCCGATCTATCAGCGTCTACCCCTCACAAGATCTCCTTTTCTTGTTTTTAAGATAAGAGCAAAGGAAAAAGGAGAAATCGGTTCAAAAAACAAACACACATGAATGAGCAAAGTATTCATCTCTTCCTCTTACTGTTTTAAGATCAATCCCTTCCACTGCCGCTGTGTAAGTGGGCTTTATTGTAGACAAATAGAATCGAATGCAATTTTCGATATCTCTTCATTTACCTGTGACTACACCAAGGTCAAATGCACTGGGAGAGTCCAGGTATATCATCCAGGCCCCTTGCTCAAGGTTCTTGAAGCTCAAGGATGCATTATGTCCAGCTGCTGTTTTCTTCATAGTCAGT
This sequence comes from Panulirus ornatus, assembly GCF_036320965.1. NCBI lineage: Eukaryota > Metazoa > Arthropoda > Malacostraca > Decapoda > Palinuridae > Panulirus > Panulirus ornatus. The sequence goes on along the minus strand of NC_092280.1, from coordinate 7,715,891 downwards.
GATCACAGAGGTAGGTCGTTAGGTGAGCTATTATTTGAAGCATGAGATAAACATCGCCTCGAAATGGTAGAAAGGAATGGCCTAGAATACGTAGAACATCAATTAACTCAATGGTAAGCCAAATAGAATGTTAGGTTTCATTGACAGAAACACAAACCATGAAACAAAAATAGTTACAAATGTTTACTCCTGACAATGCTTTGGTTAGACTAGATTTAGAATACCAGTTTGTGAATGCTGAGGAAAACCTGAAAGGAATACAGAGAAGAGCAACGAAACTAATTCCTCGTTCAGAAATCAACCTTATAAAAGAAAGACTCAGAGATTTGATATCATATTCATTAAAAATACACACACACACACACACTCCAACTCATGCTGAAGGTTTTAAATGCTTGACAATATCTAAACTACAGCTCACATATTTCTTCATGTTAAAGAGAGACAGAAGTGATGTGAAGGGGAAGACGATGTAGTACAAGTGTGGGCAAACGTTTTTCGACATTCGAGTTTCAAAACGTTGGAGTAAGTCACCTTCAGCTGTCGTGAAGGTGAAGACCATCATTACCTTTGATTCACAGGTAACCAACCACTTCAGTAATTCTGGTCATCAGTCTGTCAACCTGTTCAAGAATGACTGTGTTAATACGCGAGGACATCCGTTTTCCCATTTTTTTGCCAGTCAGAAAACGGATATGTCGCATTTCCAGAGCATCCAGAGATTGAAACTGGAATCAGAATGAGTTAGACATTCGCAGTTTCCTATAGAATGTCCATGGCAGTATCCTCTCCCCATACTGTATGGTTCTGCTTCATAGCTGATGGGCCGGGTGGAGTGCTGGGTAGGGAGGAACCCTGTGCATTACTGCCCTCTCTATATCTATGTAGATTAAGAATGGACGATGCCTTATCTGTGCTCCAATAGATAACCTCCTCATAGACCATCAGGTCTTGTTCTCTGTCCTTCTCATGTACTCCAGAAACTACTATTAAGTCTGCTGCAACTTCTATTGCTAATACTAATGCTATTCTGTTAATGCTAGTGCCATCAGTACTACTGTTACAGCAACAACAACAACAACAACAACAACAACAACAACTACTACTACTACTACTTCTACTACTACTACAACTGCTACTACTATTACTACTATACTACTATACTACTACTACTACTACTACTACTACTACTACTACTACTACTACTACTATTACTACTACTATTACTGATACTACTACAACTATTACTTCTACTACTACTACTACTACCACTACTATTTATGTTATCGTTAATACTTATTCTAACAACTGCCTCACTCATCAGTATTACCAACACAAACATCTATTGTTCCATCCTTCCTAGGTGCCTCGAGTGATCCCAGATCCATATACACAACTCCTTAAACTTAACCTCTCGGTTACCATATGTCACAAATGCTATTATTTCGTATACGTCAAGAGCCACTTAGGTTTTCCCCTCTCCTACTCTCCCCTCTCCCTTCCCTCTCATACTTCCCCCCCAGCCCCCTCTGCCACTCTCCTCTCCCCTCGTGAGATCAAAGAAAAAAATGGACCATCCGAATGAGATGGTTCACTTCATATCAAGTCTTTTTCCAATAGCTCGAAATCCTAACGTAACCTTCTAAAGTCTCTCTCTCTCTCTCTCTCTCTCTCTCTCTCTCTCTCTCTCTCTCTCTCTCTCTCTCTCTCTCTCTCTCTCTCTCTCAACTCCCGCTTATTTCCTTCTGTTTGTTCACCTCGTCCGTGATTTATCCTTCACTCAATCGTCTCTCAAATCGTTCGTTCACCCTCCAGGTATCGTGTGTACAACTTTGCCACAGGTGCCAATAAGGGCAATGACAGTGGTCAAATCAATTGGTGTGATACGAGCGGTAAAAAGGTGGTAATCGTCGTAACAATGACACTAATGATGGTAGAAATGTAAGCGGTCATTTTGAACAGGGACGAAAAGTTTCGAAAAAGGGGATTACAATGCGACGGATGCTCATCACTGTTATTGGCTGTATTCATAACAACGTCGGGACAGAAGGGGCGTAAATACGTTTGACAACGCACCCTATTCTCACCCTTAGATACGCCACACGTAGATGCTAAAGTATTGATTCATAAGTGGAACATCATAGAGTCCTCTCGACCCAAACCCTAATACATTGAGTGGCTTTTCCTGACAAAGCCCTAATGGTGAAGAGCACAAGGGAAACAGATCCCAAAAGTGTTTGAATAGTGAGGTCAATTTAGCCTGTTTAGGGGTGGGTTTGTGACTTTATTGGCAGGATCAGTAATGGTGATGTTACATGTGGAAGTGGTGCCGTTGACACCAGAGTAAACAAAGCCGCTGTGGAGATGATTATCATACTGCTTGTTGGACAACCCGACTGACAATGGCTCCGGCAGAGGTGGTGGAGGTGCTTCGGGGCCCGCTACATGTGGCCAGTTCGGCTGTTAAGAAAGCCTGGGAACGATTGTAGCCGAAGCGCTGATATTCATGTCTGTTAAAGGAATACTGTTTGAGGTGAGGGGTGGTATGTGTGTGTGTGTGTGTGTCTGTCTCCTATGCTTGTTTCAGAGAGACGAGACTCAACGTGTGGATGTAAACAGAGAGATGTGAGTCAACGTGTGGATATAAACAGAGAGATGTGAGTCAACGCGTGGATATAAACAGAGAGATGTGAGTCAACGTGTGGATATAAACAGAGAGATGTGAGTCAACGTGTGGATATAAACAGAGAGATGTGAGTCAACGCGTTTATTTAGATAGTCTTCTATGGTAATGTATATATCAAGCAAGAGTATTGAACACATTAGCAGCTCTACTCTTAGCAATACATAGAATGCATGCGTATTTCTCTATGCATATACACGTCTATACATACATGCGTATACTAACATACGAATGCACTTGTTACCCTAAGCATATACAAAAGCATTAAAGAACTCATTTTGAGTTTTATACAAGGACTATTACTAGGATATTTCCCCCCTTGCTGTATGGAGGAACCTTCTTCATTATGCTGTGAGATCGTCGACTCTGATAACCATATTTTCCTTGGTCATTGCATACTCAGTTCCGCTTATCTAATAGAATATGATACGAATTGTTAGATGCGCTAATAGTGAGGGATGGCAATAAACCCTTTTCTATACAACACATCAGTAGACGTTTCTGAATTCTGATGAAAGATCTATTTCAACCTAACCCCATTAGTTGTATGAGGTATATCGATTTAGGTGAAATCAAATGTATTTTTGTATAATCCTGCCTATCATTCCTATTATCAGTGCTTATCCTGTGTAATAACTATTCTTCGACACAAGCGTCTTTATCAACTCCGCCTCCAGATACACAGACAGTGAGAAGCTCTGGGAAGCTAATTCTTTGGTCTTCCGTAGTACAGTATCGTAACTCTTTTCTCTTCGACTCTCGTTAGTTTCTCTCTCTGACCTTTCCATCGCTAAATTTTATTGACTCTTTACTTCTTAAAGTCTTTCAAATTTCTTTCAACTCCTGTGAATCCTTCACGCCATTATTCATCAATATTTTACACTTAGGGTCCTCTTTACTGTAATCGTCAGTTCGTTAAATTCCATCATATTTACATCAGTATCTCATACCTCTCAAATCCCGCAAGATTTCCCATGCCATCCCAAGATTCTCTGCTGCTTTCCCCGTGCCTTCTCGCCCACCTGTCTTGAGAGAGTCAATCAGAGCGAACGTTTTCACTCAGTCTTTCCTCACATTCACCTGCCCACTGAACATGCAATGCCTTCAAAATTTTTCCTTGTCACACTAGCGAGAGAAATTCCAAAGTAATTCGAATATATATATATATATATATATATATATATATATATATATATATATATATATATATATATATATATATATATATATATATTATATATATATATATAAAATCTGGTACACATCAAGAAGAATGGCACAATGTATATAATGAATTCAAATATGTCATCATTTCTGGTTCATCTCCAGACAGTAATCATCATGTAATTAGAAACAGAAAATGTTGTAGCCATGATTCAAACAGCTACTTGTAGCAGCAACATTAACTGTAGCAATAACAACTACTGTGCAACAATACTATAATCATGAAATAGCATTAATGAAAGAAAGAGCAGTTTTTGTTCAAATGAGGATAACCAATAATCGATTATGTAGATGTATTCCCAGCGATGTTAACAATAGAGCAGAGTGTCGAGTCTGGACATCCCTAGATAAATGGGTCTCCATCAGTGCCATTCGTCACGAATGCCCTTGGATAAGGGTGGTGAAGAGGTCGTGGGTGACCATACCGCCACCACACCACAGATACACATACCAGAACGAGCTCCGCTGGACGAAGATCACGAGAGCCTCAGGAAACTCCACGGAAGGGTGTCCAATCCTTTCTCCACGGTGGACACTTGAATATCGGATCCCACGGGGAGGCGAGGCTTCGCTGCTTATTGATAGCTTCGTTTGCCTGCATTAGGGAAGAGGGGGAAAGGATCCTGGTTCCTATTATAATGTGTTTATGTGTTTACATTATATTGGTTTCCAGAGAAATTTCGGAAAATATATATATATATATATATATATATATATATATATATATATATATATATATATATATATATATATATATATATATATATATATATATATATATATATATATATTCTTCATCAAGTAAGATACATCAAATATTCTCTGATCATTTTCACTGTATTCTTTCTTAACATATCAGGCATTTCGGGTTCCCCAACCATGCCCATCTTCATTCAGATTACAGTGAGCGTGAATGACACACGATGCACACATACTCTACACAGAGGAGACAGGGAGATGCACGTTTTGGGGTGTTTTGTTTGAGGCCGGGAGCAGAGATCATAGCTGGTTATGACATTCATTTTACATTGTATAATGTATCTCATTTTCTTTTACATTGTATAATGTATCTCATTTTCTATCACAATGTATAATGTATCTCACTTTCTATGTATCAGTATCACTAATACCTCATTACATGTGTATCGCATCAATACCGGTTTATTCCTACGGTTCGTTTTCTAAGAATGTTAAAGTGTATTGATGTCTGCATTAGCACTCACATCCTTGGCTATGTCATTCATTACCTTGATGCTTCTGTCACTGTCTATGTAATCATCTGTTTACAATTAGTATGCAACTTCTTTTAACTTTGTCTATGTTTGCTAATGTCAGCGTCCATGTAAATTTTTGTATTCAGTAGCTGTATGATTCCTGTATGTCATTATCTATGTCTCTACCATGTTAGCGTCTATGTCAATATCTTTGCCAATGCTTATCTCTCTGTTTACGTCATTGTCTCTCATGGAGACAGTCTCTGTCAAGCGTCTTTGTGTCGAAGTCTATAATGCTATCTCTAGGCCTCGCCTGTGTCAATTCACCGTAGCCTTGAGGCGTGTATCCTGAAAGGGAGAAGGAGGGGGTTTGGGTAGTAGCTTATTGAGATCTAAGAAGTGAATGTTCCCCATTAATAGGACGACAAGTGAACAGGGCTTCGCCTAACTGCTCATTAGGTATTCAATGCGTCAGCTGTGTTAATACCCCTCTTGGGTTAGAGGACCATGTTATGAGAACACCCTGTGTGTGTGTATATATATAACATACACGTATACATCAAATGCTCACAAATACTCCTCATGCTGGGGCCATCAGCATCTTCAAGTAGACAGGTTTTAAATTATGAAAGAAGCGGGTTCGAAATTTTGACCAAATACAACATTATGTGAGAACCGATGAATCGTAAGGGAATTCCTTTATCAATCTCGAAGATAACTGATTACTTTGCCTGATTATAAATTCATTAGTTTTGATGTGAATTCCCTTTTCACTAAAGTACCCATTAATGAAACCATCATATATTTAAGGAGGAAATTGCCCGATCTCAGTCTTGACTTGCCTCTGCACATTAAAACTTTCGTTGACTTAGTTAAGCTTTGTGTTTCTAATAATGTTTTCCAAGATGATGAAGGTAATCTTTATAGACAGAAATTTGATCATGCCATGGCAAACCCATTAGTCCGATTCTTAGTGATTTATTTATGAAATATTTTATGACTGAAATCCTAACTTTAATCAATAATCATCGAAAGTCTGGTTTAGATACGTGGATGATGTGTGGTCCTTGTGGCCATCCTCCCAAGATTGTGATGTTTTCTCTAATGAATCAAATAACATCCACCTCACTATTAAATTCAAGATGGGAAAAGAAGGCAAACTGCCCTTCCTTGATGTGTTCATGAATAGAGAATCTGATCATTTATCCTTTAAAATCTACATGAAGCCTACCAACTCTGAGAGTTATATTCATTATTTCTCAGTACATGATTCTTCTATAAAAATGTCTGTAGTTATGTCTGTGTTTTCAAGATCACTACGGATATGTGATCACATAGGCCTGGTAGACGAATGTAGTCATATAAGACGTATCTTTAGGCAGTTACATTATCCCAATTGGTTTGTGGACAAAGCTTACTGGAAAGCTAGGAAGACATTTTATGTTTCTTGTAACAAAAATGTGACAAATAAGGACAGGTCTCAATGTTTAGTGCTACCCTATTCTCCCAACTTAGCTAAACCAAGACATGTTCTAAAAAACAGTGCTTGTAATGTTGCTTTCCAGTACAATAACACCATCAGCAAGACCTTAACAAAGAGTAGGCCAAATTATGCAACAATTGGGAGTGCTTACGCTGTCAGATGCAAGGCATGTAAATATATTCATATAGGCCAGACAGGAAAAACTGTAACGGAGAGGTGTTATTGGCACCGTCATGCAGTACGCAGGGATGACCACAAAAATGCGATCGCTAAACATTGTCATGAAAATGATCACCCCATAGATCTTGAAAATCCCTTATTCTATACCCCTCTGCTGATTATGCCACACGCAACGTTATTGAATCTGTCTTAATTGCTAATGCTAAGAGCTGTAATTTGTCCCCGGGCAATTCTAAAGCCCATCCTAGCATTAACCAAATCATTATGAGAGAATTGACAAAACACAAAAACAAAAGTTGTTCAAGACACACCCAACTACCCAGGTCAACCCCCTCCACGTGACCCACCTTAATCACTCTCCCTTACAACGGTTACTGCCAGACAAAGCGGACAGTGGTTGGTCTGTACAGATTGGTGTTGGACGGCGGGACTCAAGTGTGATGTTGGGATTTAAATAACTTTGTTAAGTACTGGCACCTGATGATGAGGTGGATTGTCTCCACGAAACATGTCGTGCCACATGTATAGAAAAATTACATGTTAAATGTAATTGTATGAACTTCTACTGAAGTGCGATTTCACCTTCATGCTATCACCATGGACTAGTGTGATCATCATATATCTATTCATCTATCTATCTATCTATCTATCTATATATATATATAATATATATATATATATATATATATATATATATATATATATATATATATATGTATATATATATGTATATGAATATGCAGCTATACATAACTAACTACGTATTTCCTAACCTTTCTAAGTGTCTGTAAACTCATGATAAAGAACATTTGCTTTTCATAACTACATTGCTTCGTAGCCACGTACTCCGTTCGCTTGTAATTTGACACCAACCTGCAGAACACACTCCTCTGGAGCATACCGCATCGAATCCCATTCACAGAACTCCTTGATCCCTGTTGATCCCACGCGACTTGGAATAAATTCACGGTTAGAATATATCTCTCGCCGCCTCTCTACCCCCACGACTCTCCCGCTCCTCGAGCTAATGGATCACATAATTCATTGTCTCGCCAATGAACGCGCGGCGGGAGAAGACAATGGTTAGGGTCGGCCAATCAGCGGCTGGCTGGATCCCGCTTACCAATGGCCGGTCGCAAAGACAATAGGAGGCGGGGCCTAGAGAAACAATGCCATCTTCTCCAACGCTTGCTGACGTCATAGTCACCCCTCTTCAGCAAAAAATATAATGGTAATTAATGCAGATCTCTCCCACTGACTTATCTAAGGGGTTAAATATAGGTTCTATCTCTACGTGGGGGGAGTAAAAATAGACTTATGAGCTCCTACTGATTGGAGATAAGTCAATTAACCCTTCTATATTGTACCTGTAAGCGTCAGTCTCAGGTGTAACTGGCGCTGAAAGTCACCAATCGCAAGACTACTTGGATGTCATCACCACAATGGGAGGAGGAGCTTAAATCCACGGTGCTCACCAAAAGCCATCCCATTTGCCTACTTTGAACCGTCGAGTTCGCGATCAATACCAGGCTTGAATTTGCACCATCCATCACTTTCTATTGAGGTTCACTTTGTTTTCAGAGAGAATGACCCGTGTACTGTTCAGATATGTCGTCTAACTGACTCAGCATTTAGCGTTTTGGGTTCCATCACTCTCTCTAAGGAGTTGAGAGTCCTATATATATATATGTTAATACCTTAGATCAATAGATAAGTAGTTAAACCCACGACCCGTCACTGAATACAAGAGTTAACTATGCTCTATGTCCTGGTTATGAGGTTACAATCAGTGGTAATATCTGTATAATCTATGTGGTTAGTTAAGGAGCTAAGAAATGTATATTCTATGTGAAGTGAGTGATAGAGTGACTCCCAGGAACGTCTTAGATTTATAGAAATCAATGATATTTTCCTTAGCGCTTCTTGTATATCAATTCTCCAAAAGCAATTCAGGGTTAAGAAATGAATACAAAGGTCAGTCAAACTTCGAATGCATCATATGCATACATCGTCACCACACACAAACCTACTTTCGTAAGGTGCAGTTAAAGACAGGATGGATCATAACCACAGCATTGAAGACTGAAGATTCTTACAACATTGTATTCCTATTGGTTTCTCCATTATCCTTAACTCCAAAAAGTACATTGAATTAGATTCACAAGTTTTCAGTCCTAGATTAAAAGCAGACAAGATCCACAGATATGAGAAGAGAATCTAAGAATCTTTTCAATTCTGAAAGAAAAATAACTATACGTAGTATTACACTAATAATGATCTTAGGAACATACTTAAAACCCAAGATTAATATCACTTAAATCTTTAAAGTAATGATTACTTCAATCACTCTATGTCGCTAAAAGTTTTAAGTAATACTTTTTAATCTCCATACTACGCCATAAGATCACTTAAAACCTTAAACTAATCGCTACCAATTACTTTATTGCGCCAAAACTATTAAGTAACACTTTTTAATCAACATACTACGCTTTAACTTATAAGTAATACTTTCCAGTCACATGAGTACGCTTAAGTATCACTTTTCAATCCATTTCTCGTTTCCTTTTTACGCAGTAATTTCGTGGACCAGAAGAGGTGGAGGTGAGCGGGGCGGGGCGGGTCGTGGGCTCCGTCTTCTACAGGTATTATGGATCATCACCGAGAGGCCCCGACAATTGGCATTATTTACCCACAGCTCAGCGCCATTGTCACCCACCCGCGGCACCTCTCTATTAGACTCATCTTCCCATTCACCCAGACCAAAAAATGGACCTAATGGATGCGACACAAGAGGACCCCCAGGTTGAACCAACGGGTTTCATGGAGAATATAATGAGTCCACGACATCTTCCCAGGGGCTTGTTCCCCCCCCCCCCCATCTCCCCCTCCCCCCCCATCTCCCCTGTGGGATCTCAAAGGGCATTGTAGTCCCATCAGCCCCCTTTGTCACCACCCCTTTTCTAAACCCCTTTTTCTTCTTTTTTTTTTTCTTTTTTTTTATTCTTCCCAGGATTTTTCTCTTGTGTGTCCCCAAAATGCCTTGAAGGTCTCTCTCTCTCTCTCTCTCTCTCTCTCTCTCTCTCTCTCTCTCTCTCTCTCTCTCTCTCTCTCTCTCTCTCTCTCTCTCTGTACTTTGCTATGACCATTTTTCCTCTTCGTTGACCCAGTTCCCAGTATTTGCACTTCTCTGGATTTTCTCTGTCAGCCATTGTTCACTTTGTCCCATTCCTTGATTATTCTCATTCTTATTTGTTCCTCTTCCATTCTATCCAGCTTTTTCATCGTCATTCCTTTCCCATTTCCATCCCTCGCCCTATGTGTCGGCACCGTTTTCCCATTTCCCAAATTTCATCCAATTTCCATATCATTCCTTCCCCATTTTCACTTGCATTTCAATATTCTCGTCAGTCCCTTCCCAAATCCCAATTTTGACTCAAGTTCATCATCCCACCATCTTTCCCATTCTTCACTACATATACAACTACTACGTCACTCCTCCTCCTTTCCCATCACTCTCGTCCATTGCTTCGTTGACCCTGTCCCTCTCTCTCACTCCCGTTTCCTCATTCACTTGAGTCTCCTTGCCTATTTGATACTCCCAATTTAACTCACTGCTCTTCGCTTTCACCTCAGTTTATTCTCTCTCTCTCTCTCTCTCTCTCTCTCTCTCTCTCTCTCTCTCTCTCTCTCTCTCTCTCTCTCTCTCTCTCTCTCTCTCTCTCTCTCTCTCTCTCTCTCTCTCTCTCTCTCTCTCTCTCTCTCTCTCTCTCCAAGCATATTATTTTTCTTTCATTTGTGAACGACATGACGAGGGGGCAAAACAATCCCCATCGATGGCCATTTAGTGAGACGAGAAAATAAGGTATGAAAGAAAATGAATGAAGAAGTCAATCAGAGATCCTCAAGTATCCTTGTAGACTTGACTCTTAAAGGAAGTGAAAGAAGAGAGATAGATGAAAGAAGATGATCTGCCATCGCTTCTCTGCTCGAGGAACGAAGAAGGTAACATAACGGTCAATCCTCGTATGGCCTATCGTCACTGAAAGACTATGGGAAGCAACCTCTCCTCCTCCTCCACACACACACACACCCCGCTCCTCTCATTCCCCTTTCATTCCCCCCATCCTAATACTAATCAAACCTCCCTTCTACCCCTCCATCTCCCCACACCCCTAGCTAACCCCACTCACCTCCCAGCCTAGCTAAGTTGAGGCATGGGAGATGGGGGACAATCCTCTTTTATTCGTCCCCTCCCACACTCCCTCATCTCCACCATTCCACTTTTCTCTAGTTCTCTAATACCTATTCCAATGCTTCTATTCCTTCCTATACTTACGATTCCGCTTTTCTGTTTGTTTTCTTTTTATCTCCATCCTATTCCACTTTTCCTGCGTTCTGCTACCCTCACCATTCCACTGCTCATGTGTTCTACCATCTTCTCCATTCCACTGTTCCTGTGTTCTGCTATATTCTTCATTCCGCTGTTTCTGCTTCCTCACCTCATTTTCATTACACTGTTCTATTTTCTCATCTCATTTAATCCAGTTTATCCATCCTTTGCTTTTATCTTGTTTACTTGTACATGGCAAAGTCCTTACTCATCTCTCTCTCTCTCTCTCTCTCTCTCTCTCTCTCTCTCTCTCTCTCTCTCTCTCTCTCTCTCTCTCTCTCTCTCTCTCTCTCTCTCTCTCTCTCTCTCTCTCTCTCTCTCTCTCTCTCTCTCTCTCTCTCATCAATCAACAGGACCCCGCTTTAGATTATCTTCAGAGTCTAACAACCTCATTCATGTCTCTGAGGAAACCAACTGAATGGCAATATTGACTATATCATTTATAACTCAAAACCCAAACACTATGTTACACTCTCGATGCTCATGTCTATCCTTACCTTCTGGAAGATATATATGTCTTATACTCTTTAGCTTCGTCATGATCTACCTATAATAAAGCCACAATATTTGGATCCTTCCACTCATTCTGGTACTGTATATGGGATCCAACACCTCTCTATGTATCACCACACCATCTTAAACTCCTCCTATTGTCTTTCATAGCCCCTATCTCTTTTTACCAAATCCTGCTCTTGATTAACCCTCCTCACGCTATCTTCCCATGTGTTTTGGTACATGAGTATCTCCCTCAATCCTCGTCCATGTGTTTTGGTACATGAGCATCTACCTCAATCCTCGTCCATCTATCTTTAGCCAAAGTATTGACCAACGCAACCATTAGTGAGTTCACCTTGCTCAGGCAGCTAGAGGAATGAAACACGTCTTCAACCAATCTTTCAAAAAACACAACAGCTAGTATCATCAGTAAGTACGTCCTCATTCCTGTTATCCTCTGAGTTTATCAACTGCACCTTTATAGTCACTTATTACCAAGGTATCACTTAAAGAGTTCGAATCCCTTATTACCAAGATATTTACAGAGTTCGAGTCACTACTAAGATATCATTTACTGAGTTCAAGTCACTTATTACCACGATATCATTTACAGAATCCAACTCTTTTTCTGCTTTGGAAGCCTCATTACTTGCGACTAGATCTCGCCTGGGCTCAGTGAGAACACTCCATCACTCACTCCACCACATTTCTTATTCCAGGACCCATTTCTCCACGTCACAGATCCAGTTCCACTCTTCTGATTATCTGAAACACTTCGATTACTGTAACAAATATCTGAAACACTTCGATTACTGTAAGAAATATCTGAAACACTTCGATTACTGTAACGAATATCTGAAACACTTCGATTACTGTAACGAATATCTGAAACACTTCGATTACTGTAACAAATATCTGAAACACTTCGATTACTGTAACAAATATCTGAAACACTTCGATTACTGTAACGAATATCTGAAACACTTCGATTACTGTAACGAATATCTGAAACACTTCGATTACTGTAACAAATATCTGAAACACTTCGATTACTGTAACGAATATCTGAAACACTTCGATTACTGTAACAAATATCTGAAACACTTCGATTACTGTAACAAATATCTGAAACACTTCGATTACTGTAACAAATATGTTCATCGTCTTCCCTTCAAGTGTAGGAGCCTTTGACTGTTCAGTAGCAACATCCATCTTCCTCGCTGGCTGTAATACATTATCAGTATCCAGATCTCTCACAACCCTGTGCTCATCACACTCAATATTCCTCATACCATTATCCACATTTCTCATAAGGGATACAACAGACTGGGTCTATACCCAACTGGCCCCATTTGCTTGCAGCTCATTAATCATTCCTTCAAGGACAGCATCACTGAACCTCTTATATCTGAGCGTTTAAACATTCTGATATTATATTCCTTTTTCTGATCCTTTTCCCCAGCCTCTCTACTCCAGTTTCTCTCCTTATCAAATTTGGTCGAAAAGGGCGCATTGAATGTCATCCTATAAAGACATTGTTCTGAATTATATTTCTATGGCTTTTCTCTTGGTTGACATAATGATAGCTTAACGTGGATAGCATAGCTAACTAATTGCTTAATCCATATATGATATAGATCCTTCATACCCCTAGCTGAGGCACCAGCTGATTTGTGTGTCGAGCAATTGAAGGCTTTGCACACGTTTCTCAAACTTCTCTTTCAGGTACTTTATCTCATCATTCATCCTCCTGTCATGATCCAATAATATAGATAGATTTTATAGGTTTATGAAGATCATAGATATCATAAATTTCCTAATCCATTCTACCTTATAAATCACCAACTTTTAACATCATATCTAGTAGCATTAACCCAGGAGGCTAAGGTGTTGGAATCTATTAGAGGGACTTGGAAGTCGACATTGAACCTAACCTGTCGCCGGACTTATAATACGCCATAGGAGACTATCAGAGACAAATAATCTGTTGGCGAATATTGGAATGGCAATGATGTCTATAGAAAAGGAGTTATTCAGCAAAGCTATACACAACGTCTATTGGGCTAAAACGCGAATATTCTTCTCGAGTTTGACCATCATCGGATTTAAGCACAAGATATCTGCTGGAGAAGGTACAGAAGAGGGCGACTAACACAGTACTTTATTGAGAATGACGAGTTGCAATGAGAGATTAGAGGCCACGAATTTGTCCATGAAGGAAGAGAGAAGAACTTAGGGGTGATTTGATCACACTCTTTGAGGTTTTTAAACTAGGATATCAGCAGTAAATAGTTCTTCGCGAGGTGTAGACGGGAGAACCCAAAACCAAAACATGATATTAAGCAAGAGACGTGTTAGGAAAGAAGTAAAGAAATACTTATGGTAATGTAAGAGTGGTGGGTGAATGACCTGCACTGCACAGAGATACAGAACACGCAGACGGCTTACAGAAATTGAAAGAGATGTGTAACAGGCGAGAGTGTTCAAGAGAAATGGCCCCCACGAGAGTATAGCTCCCTTCCTCCCTCGCACACACACACACACACACACACACGAGCGACAGAACATCTCGGTCGCCAGAGCTGGTAACAACAACGCCATGTTACTTTCCTCATCTTTAAGACGACGCAAGACACCATGATCTCACAGTGGGTGAGTAGGGAGAGAGGAGGATGATGGGGGATGATGAGAAGGGGTGATGGGGGAATGAGGATGATGGTATGGGAGGGGGGGAAGCCAAGATGGGTGACTTACTTTCCAGCTTTGCATACTCTCACCCCATGACTCCTCCCTCTCACCCCATCACTCTTCCCTCTCACCCCATGACTCCTCCCTCTCACCCCATCACTCCTCCCTCTCACCCCATGACTCCTCCCTCTCACCCCATCACTCCTCCCTCTCACCCCATGACTCCTCCCTCTCACCCCATCACTCCTCCCTCTCACCCCATGACTCCTCCCTCTCACCCCATCACTCCTCCCTCTCACCCCATGACTCCTCCCTCTCACCCCATCACTCCTCCCTCTCACCCCATGATTAATCCCTCTCACCTCATGATTAATCCCTCTCATACTATGATTACTCCTCACCTCATGAGTCTTCCCTCTCACCCCAGATTCCTCCCTCTCACCCCATGATTCACCCTCTTCACCCCATCCCCATTCATTCTTCCCCATGAATACCATTCGGTGACTTCTTCTCTTATTCCTCTCTCCCCATTTCTCCTCCAGTGAAAACCTCCCCATTATTCCTTCTTCCCTCCCCTTCCTCCCCTCCTGCTCTCCCCATGAAGAGCATACCTCGATGCCTTCCCCATGAAAGCCACCCCATAACTCCCCGACCCATCTCTCTCTCTATGTTTCGTCCCATTCCGTAGCACGACCTCTCCCACCCTAGTACTTCCCTGTTCCATTCCGTAGCACGACCTCCCCCACCCTAGTACTTCCCTGTCCCTTTCCGTAGCACGACCTCCCTAACCCCTGTACTTCCCTGTCCCGTTCCGTAGCACGACCTCCCCCACCCTAGTACTTCCCTGTTCCGTTCCGTAGCACGACCTCCCCACCCTAGTACTTCCCTGTCCCGTTCCGTAGCACGACCTCCCCCACCCCTGTACTTCCCTGTCCCGTTCCGTAGCACGACCTCCCCCACCCTAGTACTTCCCTGTCCCGTTCCGTAGCACGACCTCCCCCACCCTAGTACTTCCCTGTTCCGTTCCGTAGCACGACCTCCCCCACCCTAGTACTTCCCTGTCCCGTTCCGTAGCACGACCTCCCCCACCCTAGTACTTCCCTGATCCGTTCCGTAGCACGACCTCCCCCCACCCTAGTACTTCCCTGTCCCGTTCCGTAGCACGACCTCCCCCCACCCTAGTACTTCCCTGTCCCGTTCCGTAGCACGACCTCCCCCCACCCTAGTACTTCCCTGTTCCGTTCCGTAGCACGACCTCTCCCACCCTAGTACTTCCCTGTCCCGTTCCGTAGCACGACCTTCCCCCACCCCTGTACTTCCCTGTTCCGTTCCGTAGCACGACTATAGAACTTTCACAAGCAGTTGGCATTTCTCCCCTGTGCGTACCTTCCCATCTAGCCATAGTGTCTTCCCTTCCATCATCTACATTTCCAACCTTGACCCCTCTCCCATCTCTCTCTACCATTCTATCATATTCCCTTCCATCCCTCTCCTCCTTTTCCATCTACTTACCAATTCCTATTTCCCCTCCCATCTTTTGCCCTTTCAGTCTCCATCCCCTCCCATCTTCTACCCTTCCCTCTCTCTCTCCCTTCATAGGAAAACACACACACACACACACACACACACACACACACACACACACACACACACACACACACACACACACACACACACACACACATCATCATCATCATCATAAGAAGAGGAAGCCAAAGCTTTCACACCCAGTAAGTCAAACAGACGGGTTCGAATCCTCCAAACTCATTTATAAACAAAATGCTCTTCATATTCTCACACAATCCAGCCAATGATAGTATTTGAACGTATCTCGAAAAAAAGCCATTGATCTCTGATTGATGAAATAGACTGAAATGAATATGAAATAAGTTCATATGGGTTAGTTCTCCTTGTCTCTTGATTTCAAATGACGTAGTAGACGAAGTAATTGTACCACTAACACTACAACGGGGGAAAGTATACGTAACAGAAGAGCTGATCATAACAGTTGTAGGTGGAAAGATACTCAGAATATCTAAGACTGGTCTTAATAGTTTTAGTTACGATGTTTTTAGCAAGAGGAGCGGGCACTATGACAGAGGGTAGAATTGATGATTTATAGTAGTAGTAGCAGCAGCAATAGTAGTAGTAGTGGTAGTAGCGGCAGTAGTAGTATTAGTAGTAGTAGTAGTTGTAGCAATGATTGTAGTAGTTGTAGTATTAGTATTAGTGATAATAGTAGTAGTTGTGTAGCGGTAGCAGTGGTAGTAGTGATAGCAGTAGTGTAGTAGTAGTAGTGATAGTAGCAGTGGTATTAGTAAAAGAAGTAGTTTTGTAGTAGTATTAGTAGTAGTAGTAGTAGTAGTAGTAGTAGTAGTATAAGTAGTAATAGCAGTAGTAGTAGCAGGAGTTGTTGTTACTGTTGTAGAAGTAATAGTAATAATAGTAGAAGTAATAACAATAGTAGTGATAATAACAGTAGTGGTAGCAACAGCAGACCAGCATCAGTGGTAGTGGCAACACTGAAAGCAGCAGTAGTAGCAGTGGCAGTAGCAGAAGCAGTAGTAATGGTAGTGGCAGCAGCAGAAGCAGCATCAGTGTTAGTGGCAGCAGCAGAAGCAGCAGTAATGGTAGTGGCAGCAGCAGAAGCAGCATTAGTAGTAGTAGTGGCAGCAGCAGAAGCAGAAGCAGCGGTAGTGGCAGTAGCGGCAGCAGAAGACCAGCTGCAGCAGTAGTTAGTGGTGTGGACAATACCACAGCAGTTATGGCAATCACAACATCAGTCATCACAATCAATAACCACCCATTCATAACTGATCCTATCCAATCTCTCTTCCTTTCCACGAAAAGAAATAAGACAAAAGAAACACTATCATTTCTTCAAGGTACAACCACACACACTCTCCTTCAAGCCAACACACACACACACACACACACACCCACACACCCCACAATCCTCTCCCCACCCCCCTCGCACCTCTCACGCTCCCCGAATCACAACAACGTACACAACAGCAAGCCTCTTAAAACGCACTCGGGAGCGCTCGAGGCCAATTTATAATAGCCCCCGCCGGAACTTCCTCAGATAAAATGAAGTCTTTGGCGCGGAACCGCCCCGGCAATTAGCCAGCCCATGCAGAACAGGAGACCCTCATCACCTGATGGTGTTGCTTCACCCAGTGGCAGAGTCGGAACTCGAGTGCCATTGCAAATTAATGCAACATGATGCCGCCCTGTGCCCGCCGAACTCCCCCTTGGAAAGCCGCGGTTCCATAACGCATCGGTCCCTTTCCAGAATGGTCGTCTCCGTTTTCTATCACCGGCGCCCTGGAAGCCGAGAAGGAGGAGGAGGAGAGAGAGAGAAGAGAGAGAGAGAAAAAAAATGGAGAGCATCGCGTCAAGTCAATACCGGTGGAGAATATCAAGGATATAAGGAGGGCGTCTGTGTTTGTGTTTTTCAATACTATATGAAGAGACTCGAGAGATGATGGTTGGCTGAAAAGTCCTTTAGAACAGTCCGGTGTGGAAGTATTTGCCGCCAGCGCTCGCGGAGGTAAACACTCGAAATTTTAATTTCCAGCTGAAGGTGCGATGGAGTCCTCGCTTGGGTGCTCAGTAGTCACTTATTGAACTCGATTGTTTCCAGCACTCGCTCGTTCCAGAGGTGGGATGATCTTCACTCCAAATGACGGCCCTTTTTAATGGCCAACGGTGATTACGTGCTTGGGGACGAAGAGATAACGCAGATAGATAAAGGAAGAGAAGTAGGAAAAAGAGAGAGAGAGCGATCTATATGGCAACAGTATCTCCTGGACGCTTCTCACGCCCGTTGTTCCAGGACTTGTAATCGTTCCAGGGGTAAGATAATGGCCTCTGGCTGGGCATAACTTGTACGTTACTATCAATCGTGACCTGGAATGGGGCGGTGCAGCGACCCCCACCCTGGCCTCCCGTCCTGGAAGTCTTCCCTCGCCGTAACGAAGCGGCTCCAGATAATTCCCCGGAGTACTGGCAACGCTGGGAGTAATTTCCCCTAAGTATACCACATTACCCCCACAAGAAGGGGTCGCCTCGTGGACTTCTCAGATAGCTTCGGACACCACGCGCGCCCCTGGTCGTACAGACCCTACCACACGTTCTTAGAACTCACCCCACACGTTCTCGAACGCCCATTCACACGTTCTCTGCTGTTCTTCCCGTTCTCTAGAACTCCCTCCAAGACGATATCTCCTGTTATACCCCGGGTCGAACCCTGGCCGCTGCCTACTTCGAGCGAGGGTCGGAGAGAGCGAGCGATCCTCTCGGCAACAACAACTTGGTATTAGTCTAGAGCTATTAACAAATCAGTTCCTCAATTATGTCAAGGAAAGAAAGGATTAGACAGCGAGACGATAGCGGCTGGAATGGCAGAAGGAAGATGGGGGTTGACGGAGGGAAGGGGAGGTGGCGGAGGTAGTGGCACTGGAAGAGGCCCTAAGTCTCTGGAAGACACGAGCTTTCAGGGGTAAAATAAAGGAGGAGGGTCGTTAGCGGAGTCGCTGGACAGAAAAGGTTAAGTTTTCTTCTACACAAGGGAAAGGGAGGGGGGAGGTGGGGAGGCGGGGGGGGAGAGGGGGAAGGGAAGGGGAAGGAAGGGGGGAGAGGAGAGGAAAAGGGAAGAAGACAAGGGGTAGAGGAAAGGGGGTTAATTAAGTAACCCCATCGCCTCATTAGTCTATCATTCCGTGTGTGGCCTTCTATAGATCTAAGTACATCTATACCCCCTAATAGACACATAGCTAACTAGATAGATAGTCTAATATTATCCTACGTCATCATACTATCATTATGACCAGCTGGTTACTTGAACTGTAATCTTCATGCCTGTTCATCATAACATCTACTTTTACATTGGACTGAACACCATCATAACTACATCTCTTCGCTTGTGTAAGTAAACTTAACCATTGCTGTTCACCTTTGCATAAACTTACCTATGTAATAATCTATTCATTTTGATTCAAAAAGGTCTTTCCTGGTGTCCAATTCTCTCAATCATAGTGCCTCTTTATGGTTAGTATATACATGAGTAGTATACATGTCAGGGGTATTTCAAGTATACATGGTAATCGCAATTAGTGATCATACTGATGGAGACAAAATTGATGAACTGGGCTCTTAGACTGATAGCTGTAATAACATGTCGATATGTGTAAAGTTTTGCATATCGGTAGGACTAAAAAGAGAAGGCAAGCCACAATATGAATTTTCTTGAGCAGCAAGAGGGAAATGAGGAAGAAGACTATGGTGTAATAATCTCTGGTGACCTAAATGCAAGGAAGCAGCAAAGAGGAGAGTTAAAAAACAGAAGAAAGAGTTGGAAAATATTCGTAGATTCATTGGCAGGGTATTCGAATCTTTCGTCTATGAAACGAATCCTCGTATTGTATAAGTGACCAACGCCAACCCGTCTTTAACATCCTATTCAGTTCTAGTCAGAAAGACGTTGGCAGAAGAGAGAGAGAGAGAGAGAGAGAGAGAGAGAGAGAGAGAGAGAGAGAGAGGAGCAGCGTCAAGCCACGACGATGATGATTCACGGACTGAGAAGCAAATCCGCTCAGAACCCAGTACACGACATAAGCTTATTCAGCTTAAAAGCGACAAGGTTAAGTGATGACTTGATACACGAATCTAACATCATCAAGGGCTCTGATAATCTCGATCCAAGAAGCGACTTAAGGATAGATTTCTTTGGTCTAGTTTCACTCGAAGTGATGGATGCAGACTCGCGTCCAAGAGGCCTTACTTCGAATGAGGTTAAGTACATTTTCGAACAGGATCCTTAACATATGAAATAATTCATCAAACAGAGTAGTCAAAAGCAACATCAGAGATACAATTAAATACTTAATGTCAACTCCACGACTGATATTATTTGCGTCTCTTCAATTACATACACAATGCATAGGTATCTCTCCTAAAGTTACCTGTGTGTGTGTTCCTCCGTACTCTTATCACACTAATCTCTCTGCTTCTTTTCTCTCTCGCGATCACAAATAGTCTCGAAAGGTCTGTTGCTCTATGTATGCCTTCGTATACATTGAATATATGGCTAGGCATACATAGCATCTACGCATTCCAACTGGTAGACATGGTCAGTATACATAGCTGGTGTTCGTTGCTATTATACTTGACTAGAATACGTATATCATTCAAGAATAGTATACATATTAACATACATGCTTGTCATACGTGTCTGGTATGTACTTGGCATTCATGACGAACGTGTATGACGACCATATACATGGTTGATACACACGAAATGTGTATAACTAACTTACACATCACATATACGAAGGGAAAATATAAAAGTCTTCCCTATGTATATCATTCACATACTAATAATACACTGCCCCAAACAGTGTGAGAAAAAAAGATATAAAGATAAAAGATAGAAACAAGATATACAAAAAGATATCCAGGAATCCATGACCAATTAGTCCTTAAACTGAGTGTCAAGACTCGTATGAAAATCCAAAAATTTTTCGGTAAATTAGGACAAATTAAGAAAACTTGAAAAGAAAACGACAAATATGGGTGGACGAAAATCTCTCTTTGTCTTGTAGCCAAATGATCATTCCAGGTTCTGCAGTGCCTGGCCCTGCAAAGTTCCAATGAGATTCCAGTGAACGACATTCGGCCTTTGAGGTTCCAGTGAGTGACCTTTGACTCTTTGGAATTCGAGTGTGAATGACCTTTGACCTCTTGAGACCCGAATGAGTGATCTTTCACATCTTGAAGCTCGATTGCATGACCTTTGATCCCTTGATATTCGAGTGAATGACCCTTGATAACTTAGAATTCAAATAGATGACCTTTGGCCCCTTGAGAGTCTAGTGAGTGACCTTTGACCCCCTGGAATTCAGATGAAAGTCGGGATGAAAATAAAATATTGGAAGGTCGTCTAGACATACTGCTTGGCCTACGCCGCAATGTTGATTCACTTTCCCTCTTCTATAGGTATTACTTTGGTTTTTGCTCCCGAGAGCTGGCTGCCTGTGTACCCCCCACCACTAGCTAGACCACACAATACTTAGCAAGCTGCTGCGTCTCATGATTACTATGAGGCCATCGGCAACCCAGGCGTGAGCCGTTTTGATAATTGTTTTTATTCTTTTCTTCCCTACACGTCGAAGCTTTGGAACTCTTTACCTTCTCATGTCTTTCCCAATTACTATGACCTGGCACATTTTAAAAGACAGATCTTTCACTTCCTCCAAAATTCGTAAAGACCTTCCCTTGTCTCTTTCTTTTTCCCTTTCATTAACCTTTCCATATTTCAATTATAGTCCGGCCTTGATGTAGACTTTAGTCCGTGAGTGGAGACTCCAATGTCAAAAAAAAGGAAAAAATAACACTTGTAAAGGAAAGATGAGAATTGAACATACTTCTCCTTACGTAAAAGTACCCAAGTATTGGTTTTACAAGTACACACGGAATGGGTTGTAGAAAAAAAGTGCATAAGTAATGACCTTAAAGTAAGAGGAAATCTTTGATTCTGTGTCGAGAAAGATTGCAAATCCTTGAAAAGAAAAGAAGGAAAAGGATGGATTATGGGATGTTGTGGGACCTGTTCACATATTCTTTTCCCGTTCCCTGCATTTTGGTGTCGTGGGCGGGACTCCAGCAGCCTTTGACGGGTGGTATCTAGCCCTTACATCCGCGTCTGAAGAGGGTATGACAGGAATCCTAGAGGCAAAGGAACACATTACGGAAATGTTGCCAAGGCTTGAGGTGACGGAAGTGGAGGATGAGGTCACTCAGCCACGGTGATGAGCCAAGATAGATTCAACTTTCATATGTGTGTATGTGTGTGTACATAAGTGCCAGTCTTTGTATGTGTGTGTGTGTGTGTGTGTGTGTGTGTGTGTCTGTGTATACATCTGGAGTGTCGTTATTGGCCTCGCTTAACCAGAATCATCAAAGGCCCGAGTCTCCATCAGTGCTTATCGAGTAACTCCAAAAATCAAACCCGACTCCTTAAAGCTATTTGAACATATATATATACCCACCCTACCCACCCGTCTCCCTTAAGAGAAGTGTTTTACTGTGTTCATCCCAGCGTCGGGCCCCGAGGACCCTGAGGGCCCTGAGAGCCATCTTGTGGACCTTGAGAGCCAGCTCCTCGTGGCCTCACAGGTGGTACTCGTGCCCGCGCGCGCGAGGGGGGCCTCAGTGGGCGTGGCGTTGTTAGCGTAGCCAGCCGCGAACAGTCGTAGTTAATTACCCCTCTCGTGTCCAACGAAAGGGCCTACCCCCACAGGACGGAGATAGGGGAGGTATATATATATATATATATATGTGTGTGTGTGTGTGTGTGTGTGTGTGTGTGTGTGTGTGTGTGTGTGTGTATTTGAGGAGGGGGAGGAAAGGCAGGGGGAAAGGAGGAGGATATCAACAGTCAGATGAACTGTTCCGATAGCTAGAGGAGCCTATGGTAGCGACTGATTGTGGTACTCCTTGTGGCTCCTGTATGTGGCTGGAGAAGCCTTTGGTAGTGACCAGTTGTGGTACTCATTGTGGCTCCTGGATGTGGCTGGAGAAGCCTTTGGTAGTGACCAGTTGTGGTACTCATTGTGGCCCTTGTATGTGGCTGGAGAAGCCTATGGTAGTGACCAGTTGTGGTACTCCTTGTGGCTCCTGTATCTGGAAGAACAAGAGGCACACGCGCCTTCCAGAGGAGCGTCTGTACTCCCGAAGACCTCAAAGTTCCAACCCACCAATTAGTACCCAGGGGCCAGGCAGGCAATGACACTCACAATCCTTTCAAAACGAGAGGAGGAAAAAAGAAAAGTGAAAAATAAATATATATTAACTCTTTTCTAGCTTTTTTAATGGATTTTGCAACATACAGATGAAAGAAAAATCGCTGGAAAGACACTTGAGTGTGAAGGAAGAGCCAATTAATCCAGGAGAGCAACTGGACGCGATATCAGCGGCGGAGTGAGGGCGGGAGTGAGGGTGGCAGAGTGAGGAGAGGGTCGAGCTGGAGTGGCCGTCGGCGCCGGCGACCGCCGTGGCGGGGTGGCGGCGTGACTCTCGATGATTACCACCGACATCAAAAGTAATTCGACGGATTCTCTTTGATGTCCCCGGAACCATGATAAT
The DNA here is from genome assembly GCF_036320965.1 of Panulirus ornatus. Classification (NCBI taxonomy): domain Eukaryota; kingdom Metazoa; phylum Arthropoda; class Malacostraca; order Decapoda; family Palinuridae; genus Panulirus; species Panulirus ornatus. The sequence goes on along the minus strand of NC_092280.1, from coordinate 7,692,387 downwards.
GCCCTCGAAGATCTGTGCCTCCTCGGCCATGGTGGTGGCGGTGGTGGTGGTGGTGGAGAGGGACGGGAGGAGAGGAGAGGAGAGGGGCCTCCTCCAACACCAGAGACCAGGCCAAAATACGCATCTCTCTCACGGGACCTACGCACCTCGTCCTCATTACACGTACCAACAGTGAAATTCTCACCGAAATCCAATTTGAAAGTCACGCGATTGCCACCTGAAACCCCCCCCCCCCCCAATTAACCACAGTTCGTTGTTTCGACCCCTGCCATTAGCCACCTTCTCTACCAATCAGATGTTCAGCCTTGGGATCCACAATGAACCAGCGGGGTATAAGAGGACTGTATCAACTACCTTAATTAGCTGGTGTGAAGTGAGAGCCAGTGACACAAGAGGCGCTTGAACCCACATTCGTATGTACACCTTCACAGAAACTCCCATGTGGACCACACACACACACACACACACACACACACACACACACACACACACATACACGTGTTCCGCATTAGCGAGTTAGCGCCAGGAACAGACGAAGAACAGGCTCGTCCGCTCATATTCTCTCTCTACCTGTCATGTTTTATGTACGTAAACCAGAGACCCGTGTCCACCACCAGGCCCCACAGACAAGTTTGCTTGGTATCCCCTAACTGGTTCATATACACTGGTTCATTCCATTGACTGTACGTCATCCCCTGTATATCACAACATTTCAGTTTGCTCTATCCCATGCGCGTCTCAAACCTTCCTGCATGCTCAGGCTCCGAACTCACAAAACATCTTCCAGTCCATTCTTCTACCTCCTCCTTGGTTTCTCCCTTTATTACATACATTCTCGGTCAATCTCTCCTCACTCATCCTCTTCATAGGTCCATAGGTCATGATAGTTACTAGTTAACTGGGAGGTCATGATAGTTAATAGGTAACTGGGAGGTCATGATAGTTAATAGGTAACTGGGAGGTCATGATAGTTACTGGTTAACTGGGAGGTCATGATAGTTACTAGTTAACTGGGAGGTCATGACAGTTACCAGTTACCCCATTACAAAAGAGCTTGGGGTCAAGAGGAGCTGGATGTTTTCACACTTTGGATAAGCACAGGAGGATGTAGGAGTGAGTACCTTGGACAGGATGGCAGATATACAGTGGGGATGTTTACACAGGAAATGGTATGATGTTCATAGGATGAATTTGATTGAACATTATGAGATGAACGGTTACAGTAACACAGTAGTGTGTGTGTGTGTGTGTGTGTGTGTGTGTGTGTGTGTGTGTGTGTGTGTGTATGTGTCTGTGTGTGTGTGTGTTTTACATTTGGGTTTGAAAAGCGTAATATCATCATAGATTATTTATGACGATACAATGTCATCAAAAATGCATGCTAATGAACAATATTGAGTCCAGAGTCCACATTCCCCCTACACAGAATAATCCTATGACCCATATGGTCCAGCTTATGACTTAAAAAACATACGATAATCATTTCTATCCACACGATTGGAAAGATACAACTTAGCATTGTATTCCCACCTTTCAGTATGGATCATCAAACCAGGTCTCATAACGGGTGTAATTCGTCTTATTATCATCAATATCTATTTATCTATTGACGTCCGCCCAGCCTTGAGATGTTATAAGACTCATGGGAAAGTTAGAAGAACGGAGCTGTTCATCTCCGTAAATGATTCCGCCATGAAAGATATTCCTTCTTAAAAGTTTTTTGTTTTGATGTGAATGACGGCATGCGATTGGCTCCCTGTTAGCCAGTGAGGACGCGTGCCGCAGGAGGAGGAGAAGCAAGAGAGGTGATGATTGGCTCCTCGTCTTAGGCAAGTGTTCACCAATCAGAGACAAGGTTAAAATGTCAGGAGTATATATTTATCTATAGCTGAGAGTATAACACAAACCGGTTTAAATGGATGACAAGCAAAGACACCGGATATGTTACTTGTCTACGCTGAGATGAATGTGGGCAACAGCATTCCCATTCTCGAAGAAATTGAATTGTCTGTATCGTTTTCTGTGAAAGAATAAAGAGGTAACTCAATTGTTTCAGTACAAAAGAAATAATTATGCAAACTACGTTGATTTTATCGCAAGACTCCGGTTCTGGAAGCGTCTAAGTGTTACACCACGACCCCTTTTTTCTCCTGTAGCTCCATGGCTGCGCTACTTCCAGGAGCAGGGGAAATGATGGACTCCTTCAGGAGCGAGGAGTTACTTCGACGAAGGTGCACTCGCTCTCGTCAACACACGCCGATACATCGGCTTTCTACTCGATCCGATAACACCTGCTGATGCTGTTGTCTCTACGATGTAATGCGATCAAGATCGATTCCAAATGAAAGGCGCAATAGATGTGTTCCTTTAGGAAACCGTATCTATATTATGGTTCTAAGTTGAGGTCGATAGACGGTACGTAAGTCTATCAAAGAACTAGATCAAATGAGGCCATTCATTTCATAAGGCTATACGCGCATGTACCATGACTACATGTGATCTTGTTCCGATAAGATGGTCAAGATTTTTCGATTGGTGGTTCGATCCTGACGATGGTGAACTTAATGACCCTGGTGGTTAAAGAGAGCTTCGAGAAACCCAGGCGACCAATCAACCAACAGAAGCCGTTTTTAGTGTCCATAGGCCTATCAAAAGGACAATCTTAGGAGTATTTCACAGAACCTTTTCTCTCCAGCCAGCATAACTTTGATCAATATTTAATCTTCATCACACATGGCTTGTGGTGTACTTGGTATAGGTACAGACACTGATTTCGGAAATGGGATCCGTGTTCTTATAACACGTCTACTTTTTCATGAGAGATTGGGTTCTGCCGAATGATAAAGCTAAACTTTTAGCATCTCGTCTAAAAGAAAAATGTCTGCTCAAGAAGGACTTTATCATGACTTAGTTCAGAAAAAGGGAATCACACACTCGTACTTCTCATTCTTCCCGTGGATGGGCCGCTATGTTCCTGCAACAACACTGACGTATTATTCCACTACTTATCCCAAGATGGCGTATGTTCGTTGACGCATCCAAGATAAGTCTGAAAGCGATGCTGCTCCACAATGGGAACAAGAAACCCTCCGTTCTTGCAGGGCATCAGCGCACATGAGAGAGTGTTATAGGAACATGCAGGTACTCCTAGATGCCATGAAATACAAACATTACAACTGGAATGTATGTTTAGGGACTTGAAAGTGATGTGTATGCTGATGGGAATGCAGTCAGGAAATAATGCTCTTTCTTTATGCCTCTGGGATAGTCGAGCAACTTCCAGGCATTATATTGAGTCGAACTGACCTCAACGAAGATCATATGAGCCAGATATTTCGAGTGTCTAGGATATACCTCTGGTTGGTCCACAAAATGTTCTTCTTCTTCCCCCGCTCCACGTGTATCTTAGGCGCATGAAGCAATTTGTGAAAACAGTAGCCAAGAGAAACTCGAAAGAGTTCGAGTATGTGATGGTAAAAATTCCGAAGATCACTAAGGCCAAGTTGAAGGAAGGCATCTTCGTCGATCTGCAGAGAAAGGAACTCCTGTAAGACCACAATGTCAACACATATCTCGATGACTTGGAGCTGGAGGCCTGGAACTCTGTCGGTTGGTTGTGTGAACATTTCTTGAGAAACATAAGCACCTCGGATTCTGAAGGCGGCGTGAAAAGACTTCTGAAACCCTATGCTGCTATGGGATGTAGGATGTCACTCAAGGTGCATTTCCTCCATTCACATCTGGACGTTTTTGCGGAGAACGTTGGAGCAGCGTCTGACGAACAAGGAGGGCGCTTCCATCAGGACCTCAGCGCGATGGAGCATCGACACCAGCCAGGGTTTCTGGAATGCTTGCAGATGTCTGCTGGATGTCGTACAGGGACGAACCTGAGTCAAAGCACCATAGAAGGTCCAAAGCTCAATGCTTTTAGCTCGTGAAGATCGACATAGAAGGTTAACAACTCAACGTTTTTAGCTTGTCCTTCTTGATAGCATTTTCTTCGTATACCTTCTACCTAAGAATACTGAATTTCTGCTAAAAATTAAAAGTTTGAACTGGTCCAAGTCTTATTATTTTACCTTCCCCCATGCATCACGTACCTGCAGTTGCACTGGAAAAGTATGTAAAGTATGTATTCGTAGGAATAAGATGAAAAGTGTTGCACTGAAACGGATTAAAAAAAAATCGTAATCTGCTTCGGAAAATAATAGGTCTAGATGAGAGAGAGAGAGAAGAAAAGGTCAGTTTTGTTGACAAGTGACAAAGATATGAATAGTTAAAAAGATAAGAAAAAAGCTACTGCTATAGATATGAGTAGTTAAAAAGATAAGAAAAAAACTACTGCTATAGATATGAGTAGTTAAAAAAGATAATAAAGCCAAGTATTACTGAAGATATAAGTATTTAAGAAAGATAATAGAACCAGGTATTACTGAAGATGTGAATATTCAAGAAAAATAGAAAAAGATAAAAAGCAGTAAGTGAATATATGAATTGATAAGAAAGATAATAATACCAGTTATTGCTGAAGATATGGGTACTTAAAAAAGACAGTAAAACCATATTTTGCTGAAGATATGAATAGTTAAAATAGATGATAAAACCAGAGAATATTAAATATATGAATGGTTGAAAAGAGATAATAAAACTAGATGTTGCTGAAGGTAAGAACAGTAAAAAGATGATAAAACAAGATGCTTTTGAAGATATGAATGGTTAGAAACGATAATAAAACTAGTGATCCCTCAAAATATGAAGATAGAATAGTTAGATATCATGATAAAACCAGATCTACTGAAGATAAGTATTGTTAAAAGATATAATAATACGGCCAGATATTGCTGAAGATACATTTACTTAGGAAAGACAATAAAACCAATTATTGCTCAAGATATGAATACTAAAAAGATGATAATAAAACCCGCTTTTGCTCAGCTCTCTATAATGGCTCAAATCAGACTTGAAGATGGAAAGAAAAGGCCACACATTTTTCTTTTCTTCTATTTTTGGGGAAATCTATTAATAGGGGATCTATTAAGAGGGGATCTATTCAGCGTAAAAGAATTGAGGTAAACATATTTCAAAGCCCTTCCCCTACGTTGACTGTGGGCAGAAGAAGGCTCTTCCAGTGGCCACTAACAGGCCATTATAAATCTCTTAACGAGCGGGGAGGTAGTTCAGTGGAGGATGAGGGAAGGGGGTGGGGTGGTGAAGGGGAAGGGGCGAGTATGATTGGTAGGGGGTCTCTCTCTCTCTCTCTCTCTCTCTCTCTCTCTCTCTCTCTCTCTCTCTCTCTCTCTCTCTCTCTCTCTCTCTCTCTCTCTCTCTCTCTCTCTCTCTCTCTATTGAGTCTGGTTAATAAAGCAGAGGTTTCTTATGTTTTGTACACCCTCTCTGTCCCCTCCCCGGTCTGTCCACTCCCCACACTTTGTCCACCCCGCTCTGTCCCCCTCTTCCTCACTCTGTTCTCTCCCCGCTCGGACCTCCTACCTACTCAGTTCCTCTCCAGGATGTTCTCTCCCCACTAGCACCCCTGCTAACTAGTTCCCCTCCCCATTTCCTCTCTCCTCCCCAATCTGTCCCCTCCCTATTCTGTCCCATCACCACTATAATCCCCTACCTGCTCTTGCCGCTTCTCCCCTCTGTCCCTCTTCTATCCTCTTTCCTCCCCACTCTGCCCGCTCCCCACTTCGATTTCTCACTACCCTCCCTTGTCCCCGGCCTGTTCCGTCCCTTCTTTATCCTCTCGCACTTTGCTCCCCTCCCCTACCTCGTTCTCTCCCCAAACACTTCCCCCCCCCTCTCTCTTTCTCTCTCTCTCTCTCTCTCTCTCTCTCTCTCTCTCTCTCTCTCTCTCTCTCTCTCTCTCTCTCTCTCTCTCCCCGCTATGTCTCCTCCCCAACTCAGTTCTTTCACCCAGGAGAGAGAACATGGGAGGGAGGGCAGGATAAAGGGGTGAGAGGCATGGGTGAAGGGAAGGAGGCAAAGCTATGGGGCAGGGAAGGGTGAGGAGAGAGAGAGAGAGAGAGAGAGAGAGAGAGAGAGAGAGAGAGAGAGAGAGAGAGAGAGAGAGAACCGTTGTTCTGGCATTAAGGAACATAGTGTCTATGCATCAGTTTAGGGCAGGAGAGGCTATGTTCTCTAGGTCTTCCTATGTGCCACAGAAGAGTGGCGTCTGGGGAAAAGTTTTCCTGTTAACGTTCCTCATCCATTAAGCAGCTTTTGGGGGGTTAATTGGTGATACTCTAATCACCGTTCTGGCTGGACTGATCCCATTTTACGACAGATTTGCTAAGGCTTTTCGTGTTATCTGGTGATGGTTCATGTCGTTTTCGAATCATTTACTCTTTCGTACGATGTTTGCAAAAGACATTAAGCTGTAGTCTGATTTACTTTAACTACGTTCTTCAATTTAATTGGCTACGAAGATATATTCCGTCTGTCTCACACCTAAATCCCCCAGTGAATTTTCAGTATTTCGAAACGAGACGATTAAGAACACGATTCATCATTTCAAACCATTTACACTGATATTTTTTGAAAAAAGAAATAACAAAATTTATTTCGAAAATGTTGATTCTGTTCAAGATCCAATGATTTTCTTAATGTTGTGATTCTGAATAAAAGGGCAATTAATCATACAACTCTAGGCCATCATTACTTGGTGTTCCTTCAGCCTCAAGACTGCGCTCCAGTCAGGAGCAGAGGAATGAGGGACTACTTTCAAAAGAATACTTCCTCGTCGAGACTGTACATCTTTTTGTCAAGTGGCAACGATGCAACCCTAAGCAAGCAGAGTTGGGCAGACACCCGTGACCCTCATTACGAAGACACAAACGTCTCCTAACAATAGGTTGGTCGTTTACCTCCGAACGAGGCCGAACTATGTGCCCGCGAACTATGTAACACCTGGGGTTGGTTGGTTGGCTGGCTCATTGGCTTAAATCAACTCGGAAATGATTGTTTAAATATAAACTCCCCTCGCTGTTCAGGTTTTGGAACAGACTGGACATTGACCATATGAGATTAACCTCATTAAACACTCGATCAAACTAGCCTGACCAGCGAAAACATGTCTCCATCCCAAGCTTTGCCCACAGTTGAACTTCAATCCTAAAACACACTTTCTCCTGGGATACGCCGACATCCCATGACCTCCCATAACCTAATATCTGACTGGCTAATCTTGATACACTGATCACTGACGAAGATATCTGGGACATCCTGCTTGTGTTGCAATCTTCCAGTCATTACGGAAAGCCACATCCGGGTTGTCGACGAGTTTTTGTGTTTGCGAATCGGATATGTGCACCGGGTGCTGAGCATAGCCAGATGGCTGTATCATACAATCGGATATGTGCACCGGGTGCTGAGCATAGCCAGATGGATGTATTATACAATCGGATATGTGCACCGGGTGCTGAGCATAGCCAGATGGCTGTATCATACAATCGGATATGTGCACCGGGTGCTGAGCATAGCCAGATGGATGTATCATACAATCGGATATGTGCACCGGGTGCTGAGCATAGCCAGATGGATGTATCATACAATCGGATATGTGCACCGGGTGCTGAGCATAGCCAGATGGCTGTATCATACACAATCGATATACAGTAGTTTTTTTGGGGGGATTCAAACCTAACTGTGCGAGGTATATTCATACTGATTATCAAGTGCTCGTATTTCGAACTTTTAATGTATATGAAAGTGAAATCGCACTTCAGTAGGCGTTCGTACAATTTTATTTAACATGTAATTTTTCTATACATGTGGCACGTCATGTTTCGTGGAGACAATCCACCTCATCATCAGGTGCCAGTACTTAACAAAGTTATTCAAATCCCAACATCACACTTGAGTCCCGCCGTCCAACACCAATCTGTACAGACCAACCACTGTCCGCTTTGTCTGGCAGTAACCGTTGTAAGGGAGAGTGATTAAGGTGGGTCACGTGGCGGGGGTTGACCTGGGTAGCTGGGTGTGTCTTGAACATTTTTTCTATGTTTTCGTGTTTTGTCAATTCTCTCATAATGATTTGGTTAATGCTAGGATGGGCTATAAAATTGCCTGGGGACAAATTAAAGTTCTTAGTATTAGCAACTCAGGCAGATTCAAAGACGTTGAGTGTGGCATAATCAGCAGAGGGGTATAGAATAAGGGATTTTCAAGATCTATGGGGTGATCATTTTCATGACAATGTTTAGCGATCGCATTTTTGTGGTCATCCCTGCGTAATGCATGACGGTGCCAATAACACCTCTCCGTTACAGTTTTACCTGTCTGGCCTATATAAATATATTTACATGCCTTGCATTTGATGGCGTAAACACTCCCAATTGTTGCATGATTATAACACCTCTGACTAGCGACGTACGAAAACAGTGATCAGCTGACGACGTAAACAAACTGGTCCAGGGAATGATGGAAATCAAAACATCAAATAAACTGTCTTATTACATCACTTATTTTTCTTGTTTGTTGTCAGTACGAAGTGTTGGCAGCACGAGAGATTTAACAACAAGAGTACAGCGCTGAGGGTAGCGTGGAAAAGTACAGCACCACCTCTGTAACTTGCCTCATATTCTTGTGAGTATTATGAGTTACAGACGTTCTCACCTCTTTCCCCTCTTCATCTTGGCCATCTCCCGTACCCTACCTATTGCCATCCTCTGTTCTCCCCCCTTTCCCATTAGTACTTTCTCCCCTTTCCCTCACACTGGTACTTTCTCCCCTTCCTTTTCCATTAACGTTCCCTCCCTTTTCCCTTTTCCCTCTCCATTTCCTCTCCCACATACCCTGCCATGTGACCATTCCTTACAATTCCCTAAACAGATCCACCCATAAGACTCACCCCCTCTACCCCTTTTCCATATACCCTCTCTCACCTCCTTCCCCCCGCAACATTCCCCAGATCTCCAGCACGCCCCACACCCCGGGGGCAGTTTTCCTTCCACTCAGTGCTCCATCTTACCCTGGGAGAGTTCTCCCTATCAAGCACTCACTCCTTCCTCTCCCACGAGGGAGTTCACCTCCCTCCTTATCATCCAAGCACTCTCTCCCACTTCTCCTGGCACCCCTTTCTCCCCCGTGTCGCCCCAACCCCCACCCACCCTCCAGGATGACCTCTCCCCACTCCCCAGACATCACATATTCGCCAGTACTTCCCCTGGGGCCCGGGAGCGCCGCCCCCCTGGCCATTCCGGCTCACAACGAGGCAGTTGGGTCCAGGGAGAGGGCCGTCTCCACCCCTGAAACATTGATGCTATTGCTTGCTGCCCCTCTCCCTTCTCCCCCTCCCTCTTCCCCCTCCCACCTGATCTTATTATGTGATGGGGAGCAGGGGAAGTGGGAAGGGGTGTTGGGGGATAGGGAAAGGGACGGGTGAGGGGAGGGAAGGGGAAGAGAGAGAGAGAAAAAGACAGAAGAAGAGTAAACGTGGAGGAAAATTCCCCAAAAGTGATACAAAGTATGGATAGATAGGACAAGCTGAGAGCAAAGGGTGATAGGAAAAGGATAGATGGCAAAGGGATGGCAAGAAAAGGGTGATGAGAAAGGGGTGGCAGGGAAAGGGTTTTTAGGGAAGATGTCTCAGGAAGAAGGTGCTGTGGAAATGGTGGCAGGGAGGAGGTGGTTGGAAAGGGATGAAAAGGTAGGGATGACAGTATGGTTAGACGGGGACTCAAGAAGGGGGACATAAGGAGTGGATTTCCAAAGAGGAATGACCAAAAGAAAATGCGGTTGATGATGCACTGGAAGAGGGGAGACGAAGAGAGAAATAAGAGAGAAGAGAGTGAGGAAAAAGTGCGACCGGCAAGACAGGAAAAAAAGATAGAAAGGGAAAACTGAGAGAGAGAGAGAGAGAGAGAGAGAGAGAGAGAGAGAGAGAGAGAGAGAGAGAGAGAGAGAGAGAGAGAGAGAGAGAGAGAGAGCATCCACCACCAAAACTGTTCATCTGAACACAAGAACACGAAGGCACGACTCCTGACAATGAACGAGTCATCAAACGTCTCACGAGATGCCTCAAGGTTTTTGCAGGTGCGTGTGTGTGTGTGTGTGTGTGTGTGTGTGGTGTGTGTGTGTGTGTGACGAGATGGTCTTCCGTAAACCCACTAAATGACAGACTCTCTGACCCCTTGCCTGCCGGACCAATGGCTCAGACTCCCCCTTGGAGGGAAGGAGGAGGAGCTCTGACCCCTTGCCTGCCGGACCAATGGCTCAGACTCCCCTTTGGAGGGAAGGAGAAGGAGGAGGAGGAGGAGGAGGAGGAGGAGGAGGAGGAGGAGGAAGGGGATCGTCTCCGCCGAGGTCTTCTCAAGTGCGTCGTGTAAGTATCACAGACTTGCAAACATGAGGAGGAGGAGGAGGAAGGAGGGAGGGAGGGAGGGCCGGCCTCTTCCCCCCTCTCTCTCTTTCGGGTTAATCTATATTTTTCAAGTCATCTCTCGTCTTGGTGTTCGGGGCCGGCCATTACCATTATCAGGGGAGGAACTCATTGGTGATATTTGTACACAAAACGACCTGTTTGTGGTGGGTAAGTTTGGTGAAAGGTGTCAATAAGGAGGTAAGGGCCATTAGCAGTCTAGACGGAGGGGCAGGGTCGTCCTTCAAGTGATTCCAAGCCGGATGTGAGCCTCTCATGGCGAGTTTGTGGGGTTGTCAACACCACCACCACTACCACAGCCACTACCACAGCCACTACCACAGCCACAGCCACTACCACAGCTACTACTACTACTACTACTACTACCACTACCACAGTCACTACCACAGCCACTGCTACTTCTACCACTGCCACTACCACAGCCACCACTGCTACTACTACCAATACTACAGCCACTACTACTACTACTACCACCACCACAGCCACTACCACAACCACTACCACTACCACAACCACTACCACTACCACAGCCACTACCACAACCACTACCACTACCACAACCACTACCACTACCACAGCCACTAACACAGCAACTTCCACAGCCACTACCACAACCACTACCACTACCACAACCACTACCACTACCACAGCCACTAACACAGCAACTTCCACAGCCACTGCTACTACTACTACCACTACCACAGCCACTACCACAGCCACTACCACCGCCGCCACAACCCCTACCACCACCACAGCCACTAGAACTAGTGCTGTCGCCACCACAACCACTAGCTCTATCACCATCACAACCACATTCACTAATGATGTCACCATCACCACTACCATCACACCTACCACTGGCATTATCACCATCATTATCATCAATTGAACCATTATATCATCATCATTACCACAATCACCACCATCATCACCATCACCACCAGTATTAATGATGCCAGTATACGTCCGTCACCACCATCACCAACACGACCTTCTCCAACACTATTACTATCACATTATCACCTCCAGGGACGTCCCCAACACATACATCCGTCACCACCATCACCAACACCACCTTCTCCAACACTATCACATCATCACCACCAGGGTCGTCCCCAACACTATGCACAAATCCATCGCGGACCAAGCCGTCTAGAAAATGGATTCTTGTCGTCGTCTTCACAAAGACATGATTGCACTACTCACTCACCTTCTGTTGAGATAATTCGACATTTTTCTTATTTTCCTTTTTCTCTTCATTTCCTCCTGTCTTGATGTGCTTAAGTCACGATCAAGACATTGCAACGCGAGGGAGCTTCCTCCGCCAAAGACTTGGTACTGAATAAGGAACCCAGCACGACCTGTTGTGTACGTAAACACAACCCTCATCCAAAGTGTCTGTCTCTCACTCCCACTGTCTCAAGGCAGCGCTAAAGGCTGGCTACTTGAAGAACACCTCGACCCTCAGCATCTTTGTTCTCTCGTGTTCTCTCGTGTGTTCTCTTCTCTTTGTTCTCTCGTGTGTTCTCCTCTTACGTCTTTGTGACACAGGCGACAGTCACAGGTAGGTGTTCTCACCCAGGCCAGGCCTCGAACAAGAAAGGGTGAGGGATGAGAAATAGCTGATGAGGAAGAAGAATGAGATGACAAGAGGTTGGTTAAAATGGATGAGAGGTATGAGGTGTAGGTGAGATAGCGATATTGAAGTCCGGCCCAGTAGCTTAGTTTAAGTAAGACAGAAATAAAGCTTAGATATTATAATATGTAGTGTAGGTAACATGGTTCTGGGCCATCACTTCAACACTTCCTAACTCGTGAGGGGTGTACTTCCCTGGGGCGGGTACTGTCTACACCCTACTGACACGGAGGGTGTAGGTAAGATGGTTCTACTGTCTACACCCTACTGACACGGAGGGTGTAGGTAAGATGGTGGCTCCGGCCCTCACTTCAACACTCTTTAGTTAGGAGGACAGTACATCTCTGGGCCATTGCTGTTTGTAACGTATTGCAACAAATACTGTGTCCTTTCGAGCCCGGTTGTGATAGTGGGAGAGGTGAGAAACCCACAGATTGGCGTGGGAAGCGTGGAAAAGCTGACAAATGATTTAGAAACACCTGTTAAATTTCCACGTCACTTACGAGGCGCAAATGGTGTCCATTGGTAGACTTAAAAGAAAATATATAACACATGTATTCTTAAATGAATCTGTGATGCTGCTCTCAACTCCTACTAACTGGTAGACCGTTCCATAGGTTAGGAATCGTGTTGAAGAACCGATACTTCGCCTCAATTCGAAGCAAAACGTTTGACCGTGAGTTTGTCTCTATTGCCTACGAGAGAAAAATCAGACACATGTCTCGCCTGACGTAGCCTACATGTCTCCCCTGACGTAGCTTCGTACATCGGGATTATGAAAGTCTTTTGATACACGCTAAATACCTGTGTCAAATCACCTACTTAACCGTCTCCTTTCTAAACACTAATAGGATTTCTTTCTCAGTTCGAGAGTCAACTTGGACTTGCTCGCTGCCGTGCTCTCTCCATTCTGTCTATGTCTCTCAATTAAGGAGACAGACAGTGAACGCAGTTATCTGTGTTGAGAGTCGTGAGGAAAGATGATCAAGTTTCTTTAGAATTAAAATTCTAAAAACCTTACCTACAAGACTAGGAGTTTTGTGGTGTGTCTCTTTACTAGTTCCATTTGTACTGTTTCCGTGGCATGAGGTGACCAGAGATCATAACACCCACGTCTATTCCCACATTTAACTCTCGTACCTCAGCTAAATCCATGGTATAGCTTGACGTCTTTGAGTTGACTGTGTCAGACTTTGCACTTCTCTCGGTAATTTGAATTCACTCACCTCCTGTGTGAAACCCTGACCATCAGTGTGTCTGTGTTGGCTTATAGTTGACCAGCGTCCATGATCCTGTGTGGGTGAATTTCCCCAGCTTCCTGTAGTCTACAATGACTGATGTCTTACAACGCATCTTACCGTCAGTTATGAATAATGTTGATAATGATAATTATGATAATGATAGTAATAATGATAACAATAATAATAATGAAAATGATAATGATAATAATAATAATACTGATACCAATGATAATGATAATAATGATAATAATAATAATGATAATAATGATAATAATAAAAATGATAATAATAATGATAACGATAATAATAATGATAATAATAATAATAATAATAATAATAATAATATAATGATAATAATAATAATAATAATGATATAATACTAATAACGATAATGACAATAATAATGATAATGATAATGATGATTATGATAATAATAATGATAATAATAGTAATAATAATAATGATAATAACAATAATAATATAATGATAACAATACTATTAGAAACAATAGTAGAATTAATGATAATGATAAAGTACTTTGGACTGCTTTAGCGTAGACAACATAACTATTATCATTGTGCAGGTAAGAGACACCAGTCTTGGATCCTTACGTTAACTGATAATTGATAAAAAAAAAAAAGGATTTTGTTTTCAGAACTGTAGTAAATTTAATCATTGTGTAAATACAGATTATATTGACCCTTGGGTCAATCATTAAGTATTTGTGGTCAATTACGTAAATACAGATTATATTGACCTTCGGGTCGATATGATCATTATTTGTGATTAATTATGTATTGACCCTCGGGTCGATATGATCAATATTTGTGATTAACTATGTAAATACAGATGATATTGACCCTCGGGTCAATATGATCATTATTTGTGATTAATTATGTATTGACCCTCGGGTCAATACGATCAATATTTGTGATTAATTATGTAAATACAGATGATATTGACCCTCGGGTCAATATGATCATTATTTGTGATTAATTATGTATTGACCCTCGGGTCGATATGATCAATATTTGTGATTAACTATGTAAATACAGATGATATTGACCCTCGGGTCAATACGATCAATATTTGTGATTAATTATGTAAATACAGATGATACTGACCCTCGGGTCAATATGATCATTATTTGTGGTTAATTATGTATTGACCCTCGGGTCAATATGATTATTAGGTATTTGTGATCAATTATTGTATGTGTGGAGTGAGAGATGCTTTGCGCCATGCCTGGACGTACATTAATTTCTTTGTCATTTAATGATGATAATTACCATTCCAAGTGGATGATTGGATTGTATCAAACGTGTGATTAGCACACTCTGAAGGATTAGGCGAGAATGCAAACCCCATCATTTTTGGTTTCTGATTACGAGTTCTTTACTTACGTATAATGTGATGTCATTTGTAGCAGTCTGTGTGGGGTTTATGAATATGGTTTCTCAGGTATTTCTATGAAGGTTTCTGTCTATGGGTCTTCTCTGTGGTTTTCTGTGAGTGAAGGGTTTCGCGGTCTTCGATTTCTCTACGTGGTTTCTATTCGTTTTTGTTGAGTTTTCTGTCAATGGGTGTTCTATATGGTTTTCTTTTTTTCTTTTTTCTTTTTTTTGTGTGTGTGTGTGAGAGAGAGAGAGAGAGAGAGAGAGAGAGAGAGAGAGAGAGAGAGAGAGAGAGAGAGAGAGAGAGAGAGAGAGAGCTCGTTCTTCGGATCCTGTGTTGGGTTTCTACTCGGGTATGTAACTGCAGTTTCTACAATGCAACGTAGTTAAGCCTGTTACTGTATTAGGTAACCATCAGCTACTGTATTAGATAACCATCAGCTACTCTATTAGATAACCCTTGGTTACTGTATTAGATAACCATCAGCTACTGTATTAGGTAACCATCAGCTACCCCTCTGTTACTGTATTAGGTAACCATCAGCTACTGTATTAGATAACCATCAGCTACTGTATTAGATAACCATCAGCTACTGTATTAGATAACCCCCTGTTACTGTATTAGATAACCATCATCTACTGTATTAGATAACCATCAGCTACTGTATTCTGAAGGGCCTTCCCTATTGTATTATACAACAAGGAGGAGATCATTGCCATCTGCAGTAAAAGAATAAGGTGAAGAGAAGACCTATTCTCCCATCGAACCATCCCCCCAGCGCGCAAGCAACTTCAATATATATATATGAATGCCACAAAGAGAATGATTACTGCCACCGGTCATGATTAGTTCAATTAGAACCTACCGTCTGATAATTGATGATTATATAATTGATGGTTGAATAGCGGGGGGGCAGCCCCCCCCCCCCTGTATCCCATCCTGGGGTGGGGGTGGGGGTTGGGGAGGTGGGCGGGGGTCTTTTTATCATTGGTAGGGGGAGGGGGGGGGTTGTAATGGCCCCGTGTTGTGCCACATACAGTCAAGGGTTCTCATCTTCCTCGTTCCTCCTCTTCTTCTTCCTCCTCCTCCTCCTCCTCCTCCTCCTCCTCCTCCTCCTCCTCTTCATTCTTCTTCTTCTTCTTCTTCTTCTTCTTCTTCTTCTTCTTCTTCTTCTTCTTCTTCTTCTTCTTCTTCTTCTTTTACTTCTACTTCTTCTTCTTCTTCTTCTTCTTCTTCTTCTTCTTCTTCTTCTTCTTCTTCTCCTTTCCTCCTATCCTCTCCCTTTCTTCTCTCCCACCTTTCCCCTCTCCTCCTCTCCCACCTCTCCCCTCTCATCCAGCCCCATTCCTTAATCCCCTTTCCTTCCCTACTTTCACCACCTCCAGCCCGCTGGCTCTTCGTTGTATATTGTGCATTACGATCCACAAGCTGAAAAAAAAAAAAAAAAATTGGGGTCGGGGTGGGAGATGGTTGGGGACTGGGGGATAGGGAATGGGGAGCTGGCAGGCACTGGGGAGGAGAGAGAGAGAGAGAGAGAGTGAGAGGAGGGGGAGAGGGGAGAGAGGAGGGAGGGGGGGGATGCAGTTTAATGAGGGGAAGGAGGTGAAAGGCCGAGAGAATAGGAGAAAAAAGTCTATAGCTATTATGAGGTTGGGGTCTCTTTTTTGGGGTGATGGGGGCATGGGTGGTTGGGGGTGTGTGAGGGGGTTGAAGGAGTGTTGGTGAAGTGGGCGGTGTGGGCGGTGTGCGGGTGGTCGACTCTAATGACCTGGATTATAATCCAGTCTTATATATTATTCAATCCAGTTTTCTTTTTTTTTTTTTCTTTAATCCAGTACACATATATATATATATATATATATATATATATATGTTCCTCCTCCCATTTTCTAATAGGGTGGTGTGTCATCCGCGGGGACTTTACGGTCATTAGCGTCATTAACTCTGGCTATTATGGGGTCGTCTTATTACCAGTCTTAATGGCCTGAGTGAACAATTGCAGAGCAAAGCCCTCACGCCTGTCCCTATATGTATATGTATATGTATGGATATGTATATGTTTGTATTTGTGTATGCATGAATGTATGTATGTATGTATGTATGTATGTATGTATGTATGAATGTATGTATGTATGTATGTATGTATATATGTATGTATGCATGTATGTGTGCATGTATGTATGTATGTATATATGTATGTATGTATGTATGTATGTATGTATGTATGTATGTAAGATGCATGTCTCCACATGAGTATCAATTCTAACCGTAAGCCGATGAGCGATCCAAACACATCCCTTAAGGTCTTAACGTGATTTTCTTTAATATCTTTTTGTTTTCGTTCATATCTGACAAATCCGCTTAGTAAGTTTTATCTGATATTGGATAACTTGCGTGCATGCAAAGCCGTTGATATCATGTTTGGATCTTCAGTAAGCATTCGTTGAAAACCCACATCAGAGATTACTAGCACAAGTCACTTGGTATGATATGAGAGGAGTGTGCTTCAGGGGTTAGAAATTTGGTTGCCTGGCCCGGCCACAAAGAGCAGTGGTTAGCAGCGAGCCTTCCAAATGATGGCTGGACGTAATAAGTGGCGTGCCTCAGGGGTCACACTTGGGACCGGGTCTCTTTCTTATACGTCTATCAGTGATATTCATAACAGGCTACATTGTAAGGTATCAAAATTCGCAGACATAACTAAGTTTGGGAAATAGATACAAAGCAGATTTGGAGCGTCTGTTCTTCCATACTAACATTGGCGAACTGATACACTGGACTCACAGGTGGTAAAAGAATTCTGATATCGATAAGTGCAAAGCTTTTCACGTAAGTAGAAAAAACGAGATGGCAAGCACCGCTGAGACTTTTTAGGTAAATAAGGACAGAGACTTAGGTGTAATGATCTTCGATGAGGTAAAACCAAACAAGAGGTGCATAGAAGAAGTGGAAAGATGAGTAAAATCTTGAGATTCATAGATAGGGCATTCAAATCTAGGTTTAAGAAACTAATCCTTGCTCTTTACAATTCCCTGGTGCATCGCCACTTTAAAGAATGTCTTCAGTTTTGGTCATACTGTCTGTAGAAAGACATAGCCAGGATGGAGAGAGTACAGCGGCAAGCTACCAGGACTGAGAGAAAGATCTGAGAAAGAGATCTTATAAGAGCCGACCAAACGAGTTGAATTTGTTTACCTTAGAAAATGAGAAGGTTAAGATGTGATCTGATACAGGTATTCATGATATACCCAAGTTTTTGATATGCCCGAGCCATGAAGCTATTTAACGCTATATGCCCGAGCCATGAAGCTATTCAGCGCTATATGCCCGAGCCATGAAGCTATTCAGCGCTATATGCCCGAGCCATGAAGCTATTCAACGCTATATGCCCGAGCCATGAAGCTCTTCAACACTACATTTGTGTGATCGCTTGAAGTCCACGACTGACAGTTTTTTGTATCTATGGTCTGAGAATCGTACCCCAGAGCATAGGCTCCTTAGTGACGTATTTATCCTGGGTTCATCTGGTTGTTTCTGATCTCATCTTCTATCAAAAGTAGCTTCGAAGATAAAGTCCCCAGTGGCCTGTTGCTATCTGCAGACCGTTCTGTTACCGAAACTTTTGGAAGGCCTAAGTATATAGAATCTAAGGGCACTTTTGAACCCCAGATTCTATACAAAACTAAAAAAAAATCTCTTGAAATTCATTGATTATTATATCTCACTGTGAAACTCATCTTTGGTCTTCCGTTGTAGACTTGCTGTCTTATAGAAAAAAGAAATATTTACGATTTCTATCGTTCTCGATTATCATTGTCAGTATTTTTACCTGATAGGTCATCAAATTGGGGCGCAATACCTACCTCCAATTTTGCAAATTGGTGTTAAATTCGCCAGCTTCTAAGCATTTAGTATTCTTCGTTCTTGTGGC
>NC_092280.1:7656300-7671300 GCF_036320965.1 Panulirus ornatus | reverse complement strand
ACCTTACGTGGAATTCGAGACACATTCTCAAGCCAGGAGGTTCTCAGTCACTGGCATTCTCTAGCCTCATAAAGCCATCACGAACAGCTAGTGGCATTTAGTGGCGAATAATGGCCGCTTTTGAGGCACTAACAAGAAGATGACCATCTCCATCAGAGGCTTTTCAGCGAGGAGATGAGTCGCAGATGACGACAAATGTGATCTAAATCCACAGGTATTTTGAAGGCATTATTAGCGCTAAGCTTTTGTTGAGTCGCAGATCCGAATGCGAATGATTCACACTTAACATGACTTGTGTCTGTTAGTGCTTAGGGATTAATCCTACCTCCTCTGTGCGGGGTCATGACTGCAGTACAGTTCAACCAGGACCATTACCCGCAACAGGTAAAGCGAGGTTAAACGTCTAGACCAACGGGTGACTGAAGGTCACAATGTGACCTAAGTTATCTTAACCTCTTGTGAGCAGGAGGGTGTATCCCTGTGGTTAATGAAGTCCTGGCCTTTGACCCCGACCCTTGTGACTCAGGTCAAAGACCAGGCCATCGTATACGGACGGAACGCACTGTCGTGCTTAATGGTCGTACGGGAAAATAAAAAAATTGTATCGTCGTGCTCGAGGTGTCGTAGCGTCGTGCTTCGGGAATGACCATTAACAGAGGCTTATAATTCCAAACATCATGATGACAATAGCTATGCTTGTTGGATACACCTTTCTTTCTCCTCCTCCTAAAGACGTGGAGTGAGATAACTGTTGTCATCTGAGGTGTCAATAGATTCTCTATCTATCTACACCAACGCACGAGGTTCCCTCGAGACATTATGATCAGTGAGGTAGCGAAGGGTTTAGCGTTGAAGCTTCCTGTGTATGACGTGGTTCGGATGAGACTCACTTGAGTCTCTGCGAGTCAGATGTGCGAGGTTGTTGTGACTGTCTGACCGCCTTGTGTCGAAGACCACTTTGCAGGCTCAGGGATCAGTTAATTTCCCCGTACGAGTTCTCTCTGATCGAGGAACTATATATAGAGACCGTTCATGTCATTCTTTTTTTTTTGATTAACTTGATAGTTCTCCTTTATGAGGTGGGGCGATTTCACTGCTCGGAATGACTAAATCCATCAGAAGCCATCAAAGGAAACATTGGGACACACACACACACACACACACACACACACACACACACACACACACACACAGCTAACCTACACCAGTTCAGTAGATTTCAAGCGTCTTAACTCTCGACAAAGAGCTCATTTTCTTGACCGGAATCACCTATAATTGTATTTGATTCTTATACGCACGTCCTTTACGGCGTCAGAACTGAGATACGTCAAGGGGATCTCTTCGCCCATAAAAAGAAAAGGTTTTACTTGCATGTCCACTTGCTTCTGAGCCATGATCTCTCCACAAAGTGACAACAATGATGACAGCGTCAGGATCGGGGTGAGAGGATGGCAAAAAAAAAACAGTTAGTGGAGTTCAACGTATGATGGCAAGAGATACTATATGTCTTGCACAAATGCCTGTCATTCTCGTTACTTTCGTTACTTAAAGGTTCGTCTTTCAAGTTCCCTAAAAAAGAACATTAAAACACTCTAATTCTTTACGTTTTTATGAATCATCTGCGTTATAGTGTAGAGTGAGAGAACTTAGATAAGATTCTCTGTGCTCACTGAATAACAAGATATTGTTTTAGAATGTCTCAAATGGTACGTGAATTTCATGGAGATCCTCGTCCAACATCTACGTACGTATTAGCTATATATTAAGACTTCTTTAACAACTTGGCAGAAAGTCTGAAACTGAATATAGCCAATATAGAATATAGCCAATGATATTGCAGGACTGGTAGAACATGTTCTTGATCAATCAATATATCTCAGATTTGAAATCTTCACACGAGCATAGCTATTTTGGTTCGGTTTCTTACTTTCTTATAGTCTAGCCAAAAGACCAACAGAAAGAAAACGGAGATCAGAATATTCTTCTCGTCACTGGTCGTATTTGACAAGTACTGAAGAATGTCCTTCGGTATACCTTAGCCCTAAGAAAACCTTCATGCTGTTCCAGGTAGTGTGGATCGTAATCAGTCTGTCCTCATTGACATTTCACCAGCTGGAGGTCTTCGAGTTATTCCTGGAAACCCTGGACGTAGTGGTCTGCTCTGAGGGGCGTCTCACGAGCTGGTCTTCGCTTAGAGAAGAACATACCCGCAGTTGACAACGACTTCGTTATAGATCCTCTAATTCATATCTAATTTTTCTTGGACCTTAGACGACAAATGACTGTTCTTGTTGCAGTTGCTAATTCCCTCTTGTTACATGCCTTCTTTCCCTCTTTCATTCTGTGGGTCTGTGTTTTCGTCTCAAAGCCTCATCCTAACTCCAGAGGGCCACAGATACCGTCCCTGCCAGACGCCCTTTTTTTTCTTCAGTCATGTTGTTCCGCTTGAGCTCCTCACTGCTGGTCGGGCCTTCTACCTACCCAGTCAGTCTTCCTCAAGGCACACTCATCATGTCTTCCTGCGCCTCCAGTTAGCTTTTTTCAGTCTTTCGCTTAAGTCATAAGTGTCTCACACTCAGGATTGAATTTCCCACGATCATATAGTGCCCTACTTCACTCCGAGTGAAGGATAAACGCCAACCAACATTAAACCATATAAAAAGTATGTCAAAAGCCATCTATCCGATATAGAAAAAGGTATACAACAAGAACTTCAACACGCTACTTAGAAATGAATCTATACGAAACTTTGAACACCATTTGTGTACCAAATATACATTCTGCCCGACAGACCAAGGGCTAATAGCAATCTAATAAAGTCTGTGGTTCAGGAAGACTTGAGTTCTCACTGTCTCATATGTTGTGGATTGTCACCAAGATATGGTATGATAAATAGGCTTTATGGCATGAGTTACGATGCCGTACTGACTTCCAACACAATGTGACATAGTTGCAATGGTATATAATGAAATAATTAATTCTTGTCACATTTGTAGAATATCACAACACTAACATTTATACTACCAATGATGTGACATATTAAGTAAACCTTTTTTACAAAGACAAAAAAAACTTAATCAGTGCAGGCAATGTTGTCCTCTGGTAAGAATTCTCACAAGACTTCAAGCTAATGTTGAAACCCTTTACACATGGGCCACATGCATAGTGAGAGAGTGTATGTGGTCTTAGAATTATCTTTAACACCTGAAGAATGTGTTGAAGAATCCTCGGTTGGTGGATGTAGCTTACGTTGATGGCCTTAATGACCCTTGGCAGTTGATAGGCCTAAAGCCCAACCAACCAACCAAAAGCCCAACCAATCAACCAAAAGCCCAACCAATCAACCAAAAGCCCAACCAACCAACCAAAAGTCAAACTAACCAACCAAAAGCCCAACCAACCAACCAAAAGCCCAACCAATCAACCAAAAGCCCAACCAATCAACCAAAAGCCCAACCAACCAACCAAAAGCCCAACCAATCAACCCAAAGCCCAATCAATCAACCAAAAGCCCAACCAACCAACCAAAAGCCCAACCAACCAACCAAAAGTCCAACCAACCAACCATTTACTCTTGTCCAAGGCAACGTGATGTCAACACTACTGCTTCACGTGATCACAACAATGATATGATGGGAGAGTTGTTGAACACCCTCACACCTGTAGTGTGAGACGACCTGCTTCCTCAGAGCTTCTGTTGTGATCTGTCTCCATTCATCTCCGCCTCCCCCGCCACATTACCTCGCTCTCCTTCTCAAGCCAATCAGGTGCTCTGCTTAAGCCAATCATCTCTCTGCCCTTCCGCTCGTTGTGGAGTTGTATATTATGTAGTTGCGGTGGTGTGGGTCAGCAACACTATACGAACTAGGTAGTTTGACTTGTCATAACACATTACTGGAAATGGTGGTATTCGTTTGACGTATAGCATTGTACGAGAAATCTGTCTTTGCATTTACTGTACAGCGATTGTATGCAGACACATAGGCGTGTGAAATTATACTTACACTGGGAGTGTGTAGGTATGTGTGTGTGTGTGTGTGTGTGTGTGTGTGTGTGTGTAACTTCTACTAGACATACGCCCACCTGGAGCAAACCCTGTGGTTGCCAGAACCCTTGCCATCAATCTACAGGGACCAGCACCATGTTAAGCTTTTCCACCAGCCTGGCCTCCACCCCAGACTTGCTCCCTCTCCCCTCCCGAAGACTCTGTTTCCTCCTCCCGCATAGCTTCCATCCCTCCGTCTCTCTCTCTCTCTCTCTCTCTCTCTCTCTCTCTCTCTCTCTCTCTCTCTCTCTCTCTCTCTCTCTCTCTCTCTCTCTCTCTCTCTCTCTCTCTCACCTCCACGTCTTCTTGAGTTTTCTACACCTTCCTTCCAGTTCCTTCATACACTCCTCCTCCCTTAGTTTTCATAACCTCCCTTCTCTCTTATTCCCCCTCCCACCTCCTCTCCCTTCCCCCACTCCAACAGTGTCCCTCCTCTGACCGGCAGTTAAGAACCATCCCAGTGACCAGTTTGGCGAACGAGTCAATTTGGGCAATCGGGCAGTGAATTATTGATAGCTAGCGTTGCGGCCATGGAGGGAAGTGGTGTGAGGGCAGAGGGAGGCAGACCTTGCAAGAGCAGGAGAAAGGAAGAAGGAACAGGTGCAGAGTGGAAGGTTAAGAGTCGAAGGAATCGAAGGAAAAGGAGGAGGAAGAGGAGGAGGAGGAGGAGGAGGAGGAGGAGGAGAGGGAAGAGGAGAAGTTGAGGGAAGGAGAGGTTGAAAGGCACAATGAAATGAGGAGTGCTTTGGAAGGCCTTCTCCCTCCTCCCTCTTCTTCATCTTCTTCTTCCTCCTCCTCCTCCTCCTCTTCTTCTTCTTCTTCTTCTTCTTCTTCTTCTTCTTCTTCTTCTTCTTCTTCTCTTCTTCTTCCACTAATCCACACGTCTTTTTTTTTATTACAGGATGTGTACTGGCACATCCGTAGCCATTCCAGAAACATTAGCTTCTTGGAACTCAGATGTAATTCAGACTAAGATGAAAGAAGATCCCAGAATGTAGAGATAGACAGATAGATAGATAGATAGATAAAGAGAGAGAGAGAGAGAGAGAGAGAGAGAGAGAGAGAGAGAGAGAGAGAGAGAGAGAGAGAGAGAGAGAGAGAGAGAGAGAGAGCCCTCGTGTTGTTCTATCCTGACCTCATCATCCACTTAGCTTTGAAATAACGATAGGTCGAAAGTTTTCAACAGGGAACCTAGAGACGGGTCAACAGGCCTTCTGTTATATCTGTTTCCCATGTCCGTGTACGGCCACGTCTATTCTCTCTCTCTCTCTCTCTCTCTCTCTCTCTCTCTCTCTCTCTCTCTCTCTCTCTCTCTCTCTCTCTCTCTCTCTCTCTCTCTCTCTCTCTCTCTCTCTCTCTCTCACACACACACACACACCATTACCCTAAACTGGACTGAATCAGGACACGAACTGCAGCAATTTTCTCTCTTTTTGTAAATAGTTTGTAAACAGAAAGAAAAAAGGTTGACTGTGAAACGATCTGTTTACACTTCATGTTTCCCTTCCGTCCTGCGACAGGTCGAAGCGCTCGAGACAAGCGCTTCGAACCCGGTCATATCTGTCCAAAAGAATGAACAGAAAAATGGTATATATATATATATATATATATATATATATATATATATATATATATTTACCAAATGGCGTCCTAGCTTTGTCTCTTCGATGTATATCAACTGACTGTTATATTTCTCTCTTGTGTCTCCCCTGATGATGTGATTATTACACGAAAGTGCACTTGGGAACTTTCCGTGTTTTTTTTTTCCCGTGGAATATATATATATATATATATATATATATATATATATATATATATATATATATATATATATATATATATATATATATATAAATATGGCCAATGTACAGTAGCCGTCACTCTCCTTACACCTCGGGATTTGACGAAGCAAGACGTTCGAACCGCCTCCAAGGCGAACGAAGCAATGGGCTTAAACCACCTCCTCCCCGTAACTCACGCCATAGTGACTCGAATGACCAAGGGTTTAGAGGTTCGAAAAAGAAAAAAAAATGCTTCACTCAGCTCGAGACAGACGGGAGAGTCCGGGGCCTTAGGGTGAGTTTTTAGCTCATTGGTGAGGTATTTAGAGCCTTAAGTCACACGAGATTTAAGATCCATTCTCCTCCATCGGACTGAACCCACCGCGGGATCTGCTTCAGAGAAGCCGAGCTAAATGTAATTTTCTACACTTGTCAGACAGAACAGACTTACCGTCACTGGCTTGGTTTGTGACGGGGCGGGAGGAGGGAGGGAGGGAGACAGAAGGATGGAAAGGCGGAGAGAGGGAGAGTGAGGGAGGGAGGGAAGGTATGTGATAAGGGCGCGAATGAGAGATTCACAGACCACACCGACACCCACCAACCACCTCTCCTCCTCCCTCACCCAAGGCCAAAGCGAAATGGTGTGGCCTGAACACGAGTGAAATAAAAAGACGCAGTCCTCTCTAAGGCAGTAGAAGAAAAGGAGAGCAAAGCAAAGAGAGCGAGAGAAAGAAAGAAAGAAAAGGAGAGATCTTAACTGCGCAGAAAATAGAAGAGACAGGAGACGGGAGCGCGAGACTGGAGACAGGACAAAGACAAATTCAGAGGAGTTAATGAGTTACCCAAGCTATCTCTTTAGCGACGAGTCTGTGTAGAAAGTCTTTCCAAGGAAAGGGAGTTCCGAAAGACAGCAGTTCTGAGTCCTTGAATTTCAGGATTTATGTAGCTGAATTGCTCTAGATTAGGAAGACAGATTATCTTTCGAACAGTAAAAAAAAACAAAAGCAGATCTGCCATACCTGGATGTGTTGCTGTTGTTTTTGTCTATTTTTTTCCTATGATTTCAAGGGTGGAAAGAAACTTCAGAACTTCTCGCTTTGTAGCGATAAGTTTAACACGAGCCCCTTGTCTAATAGACCCTCCAAAGTTCGAGGACTATGTCGCAAAGCTGACCGTGTTTAAACAAGATATCTTCAAGTGTGGTAAAGAAAAGGGGATGAAGATTTGGCAACTTTAACATAGCTAAGGTCTCGTCAGTAAAACCTGGTCGTCTCTAGCCCTACTGTTCAGTCATGCAGTCATAAGTATGTTCTCAGCGTTGTTCTGTTTCCCTTATCCTCCCTCTCCATTGCCTGACTCCCCTGCAAGACTCTTGGTGGGGATGAGGGCGCTCCTCCTCCTCCAGCTCCTGGTGGGGATGAGGGAGCTCCTCCTCCTCCAGCTCCTGGTGGGGATGAGGGAGCTCCTCCTCCTCCAGCTCCTGGTGGGGATGAGGGAGCTCCTCCTCCTCCAGCTCCTGGTGGGGATGAGGGAGCTCCTCCTCCTCCAGTTCCTGGTGGGGATGAGGGCGCTCCTCCTCCTCCAACTCCTGGTGGGGATGAGGGCGCTCCTCCTCCTCCAGCTCCTGGTGGGGATGAGGGAGCTCCTCCTCCTCCAGTTCCTGGCAGATAATACACTCGTCCACCTCCAATAATTTTGGAGTGATGACAGTCTTTAGGTCATTCCTCCATATATATTTTTCCTATATCCAGCACTTATAGTCCTAGAATATTTACGTATATCTCTAAATCTAACTATAGATCTATATCTATAACCTCATTCACCTCTAAAGTCATAGAATCAACCGTTCACCTCTGGGAAAAAGAAATATTTCAAACAGATGGTATAGACCTCACCCTTGCTATACCAGTGCATTACGCCTGCTATACAATCTCCAACATCACGAAAGACTTTATTGACGTTGATAAACAAATTGCCCTGTAAACGTACGAAACGAAATGCCCCACAAAGACAAAAAAGTTTTTACTCCACAGACGAAGACCTTACGAAATGGTAAACATGGGAGAGGGGTGAGGAGGATGAGACGGGGAGAGAGAGAGAGAGAGAGAGAGAGAGAGAGAGAGAGAGAGAGAGAGAGAGAGAGAGAGAGAGAGAGATAGAGGCCCCCCCAATCTTCATTGGTAATAATACATCACATAAACTCGGGTGTTGAAAAGCTCGTATTCATAAGTCTCATCACAAAGACTGGCCCTTTTTTTTAATTAGTCGCGAGCGTTGCTCTGAGAGAGTGTGTGTGTGTGTGTGGCAGTGTATGGGAGTAGGGCTAGAAAAAAAAAGTGGGGGGGGGGGTTGGTTTAGAGAGGGCATCGTAGAAAGGGTGAGTGGAAGAGTTAAGGCAGATAATGAGAGGGGTTACAGTAAAGAAAAGGGGGTTAGAAAGGGTGTGTGAGAGTACGTACTTACGTGTACTTAAGGCGTGACTTTGCTGGGAAGTAAGACTTGCGCGTAGCGCTCACCACAGAAAGGAAGATGACCACGAAGAACAAGTCATATGAGTTACGTGTGAGAAGGAGAAACTGTATATGTTTGTGGATTGAATGCCAGCAGCCCACGTATAACCGAGGCAGAAAGAGATGGCATCTACTTGGAGTGAAGGAGTGGCACTTGACAGCCACGGAAGGGCGGACTTACTGCTCAGCCACCAGCAATGTACCTCCCTGGTCGGTGGCTGTTGCCAGAGAAAGACAGAGATAGATAGATAGATAGAGAGAGAGAGAGAGAGAGAGAGAGAGAGAGAGAGAGAGAGAGAGAGAGAGAGAGAGAGAGAGAGAGAGAGAGAGAGAGAGAGAGAGAGGCACCGAAGGAAAGAATAACCAGACGAAACAAAACACAAAAAAATATATATAGGAAAACTGAAACAGAAAACTTAATAATGGTGTTGTAGAAGAAACCACATATAAACTCTGAGGATGTAGACGAAAAGACATGCAAAGTCTTGGTGACATTTTGGTAAAGATCAGACACGTATTAAATGATAAGATAAAGAGATAAGAGCCAGTTAACTTGGAAATCACCTCTATTCATAGCAGCTAAAGACGTTTATCATACGCGAAAGATACAGTGGAGAGAAATAGATGGGGGTGAAGTTGGCTGAGCATGAGTGCAGTAAAGCAACGCAGAAATCTATACTCTGTAGGCCACTCAATAGCACGTCAGCAATACAAAAGCTAAAAAGCTACGGAATAGACTAGCATCTTAGCTGTAAGCTAATGGGACAGATATGGCGTAACGCCCCGTATGGTTCTATGCTGGATAGGTGCCGGATAGATGAGTCCGACGCAGGAATAGATGGGACGGGAGGTGAATAGATAGGATAGAGGTCGAATATATAGAACTCATAATAGATAGACAGTATCGCAAGTCGAATACATAGGGTTGACTTTGGATAGACAGTATCGCAAGTCGAATGCATAGGGTTGAATTTGGATAGACGGTATCGCAAGTCGAATACACTGGATTCTTAGCTGATTGGATAGAAGAGGAGGTGAATCGATAGATCCGTAGCCCTATCCAGCTAGCCCGAAACTGTATAGATACGGTCTGTACTGGATAGATAGAAACCCAAAGTTGAGTATACATGAAGCAGTAACTAACGCACTCCAATAGGAAGATTAAACAGATTGGACTATGGCCGGATACATGGTGGAACAACTCGGGTAAATAAGACAGGGGTCGGATAAACTGGACTGTATAGCCGGATGAATGAGGACGGAGCTAGGTAAATAGAGGAGCGGCCGGATAAATAAGACCGGGGATGGGGGATGGGGGGGGAGGGGAGGCGCGGGAGGCGCGGGGGGCGCGGGGGGGCGCGCGCAAGCACCTTCCACGCCGCATTACTCCTTAACAAATGGAAGATAAAGACTACTTGAACTCTGCCGTGTTTTGTGTGTTTACCTAACCCGGGGGAAGGGGGAGAGAGAGAGAAGGGGGGAGAGGGGTGATTTTGGGAGAGAGAGAGAGAGAGAGAGAGAGAGAGAGAATAGATATAGGGAAGGAGATGGGGACGAGAGAGAGAGAGAGAGAGAGAGAGAGAGAGAGAGAGAGAGAGAGAGAGAGAGAGATGGAAGGGTAAGGGGGAAAGAAGAGAGGAGAGGGAATGAGAGGATATGAGAGAGAGAGAGAGAAAAAAAAATAGATATAGGGAAGGAGATGGGGGACGAGAGAGAGAGAGAGAGAGAGAGAGAGAGAGAGAGAGAGAGAGAGAGAGAGAGAGAGAGAGAGAGAGAATATAGGGAAGGAGATGGGGACGAGAGAGAGAGAGAGAGAGAGAGAGAGAGAGAGAGAGAGAGAGAGAGAGAGAGAGAGAGAGAGAGAGAGAGAGAGAGAGAGAGAGAGAGAGAGAGAGAGAGAGAGAGAGAGAGAGAGAGAGAGAGAGAGAGAGAGAGAGAGAGAGAGAGAGAGAGAGAGAGAGAGAAGATATAGGGAAGGAGATGGGGACAAGAGAGAGAGAGAAGATATAGGGAAGGAGATGGGGACGAGAGAGAGAGAGAGAGAGAGAGAGAGAGAGAGAGAGAGAGAGAGAGAGAGAGAGAGAGAGAGAGAGAGAGAGAGAGAGAGAGAGAGAGAGAGAGAGAGAGAGAAGATATAGGGAAGGAGATGGGGACGAGAGAGAGAGAGAAGATATCGGGAAGGAGATGGGGACGAGAGAGAGAGAGAGAGAGAGAGAGAGAGAGAGAGAGAGAGAGAGAGAGAGAGAGAGAGAGAGAGAGAGAGAGAGAGAGAGAGAGAGAGAGAGAGGTGGGGGGGGTCATGTCTTCATTACATATCTCGTCGCTTTGTTGCAAATGTTGACTACCTGCAAGAGGAGTTTTGTCTGGCATAAACAAAACCTGAACCTGCTCCTCCCCTCTCTCTCCCCTTCCCCTCTCTCTCTTCCCCTTCCCCCACCTCCCTCCCCCCCTTCCCTCCCTTCTCCCCCTTCCCCTCCCTCCTGTACCCTCCTGACCTGATGCTCTTCTGCCCTGATGACCCTCTTCTCTTTCCCTCTGCCCCCTTCCCCCACCCCTTCCTCCTCTTTCCCCTTGCCCCTGCTCCCCTTCCTCCTCTTTCCCTCTGCCCCCTTCCCTACTTCCTTCTCTTTACCTCACCCCCTTCCCCCTTCCTTATCTTTCCCTGACTCCCCTTCCACCCTTCCTTATCTTTCCCTGACTCCCTTTCCATCCTTCCTTCTCTTTCCCTCACCCCCTTTTCCCCTTTCCTCCTCTTTCCCCTCACCCAAGTCTCCTTTCCCTTCTTCTTCTTCTTCTTCTTCTTCTTCTTCTTCTTCTTCTTCTAACCCCCAGCCCCCACTCTCGCTTCCCATTTAACTTTTCATTTTTTTTTCCAGGATTTCACCCTCCTCCTATTTTTCTTATTTTTCTCGCTTACCTTTATTCTCAGAACTCGCTTTCGCTCGGGCCCCTTAGAACTCTTTCATTTTTGCTTTCTTAGCGTTCCATCATTGACTTCTTTGACCTCTCTCTCTCTCTCTCTCCTCTCTCTCTCTCCTCTCTCCTCTCTCTCTCTCTCTCTACTCTCATCTCTCTCTCTCTCTCTCTCTCCTCTCTCTCTCTCTCTCTCCTCTCTCTCTCTCTCTCTCTCTCTCTCTCTCTCTATGTGGCTATGGTACGACCCGATTGGTTATCTAGGTGTGCTACAGTGGCTGTCAAGGTTTCCTCCCTGCGCAAATACATACATATGCATGTGTATACCTAGGACCATTAATGAAAACCTTCATCACTTCCTTCCCAGGTCTTCCCCAGGCTCTTAACCAGGTTCTCAAGAGGTCTTCCCCAGGTCCTCCCCAGGTCTTCTCCAGGTCTTCCTAAGGTTTTTCCTCCCCAGGTCCTCATGAGGTCTTCTTCCCCAGGTCCTCACGAGATGTTCTCCAGGTCCTCACGAGGTCTTCTCCAGGTCCTTGCTGGGGTCTTTCCCAGGTCCTCACGAGGTCTTCTTCCTCAGGTCCTCACGAGATGTTCCCCAGGTCCTCACGAGGTCCTCTTCAGGTCCTTGCTGGGGTCTTTCCCAGGTCCTCACAGGGTCTTCTCCAGGTCGTTGCTGGGGTCTTCCACAGGTCCTCACGAGGTCTTCTCCAGGTCCTTGCCGGGGGGTCTTCCCATGATCATCATTATATTCATTTAGTCAATTCTATTCATTGCGACAACGCTACCCACTTCGTCCACTTCCCTCCGGCATTAATCTAAACTGTCCGAAGCTTGGACATACAACATATTGTCCATTTCCTGGGGCTATGTCATACGAAAGAACACATTGTTATAAACCATTTTCTCCCACATCTCTTTAATTCTATCTATAATTCTGCGTTAAAGATTCTGTGTCACTTTTCTCTGTTTACCCCAGTAACGAATTTCATACCAAGTAATAGTTCTTGACTTCTTTGTCACACGCACCCACTTTCTGCTTTGTACATGCTACACACACACTTCTCGCATCGCATCCCGAAATACAATACAATTCTCTCCCATTATCCTCATTTGGTTTACTCTTATCTCCTTCCATTCTTCTTCACTCAGTATCCCTTCACATAAGTCTCTCATTCCATCTTCAGTCTTCCTCACTCAGTCTCCCCTCACGTAAGTCTCTCATTCCATCTTCAGTCACTTTTACCGTCATTCTTCCTTCTTAGGTCAGTTCCTATTTTCGTAGGTCCACACCAATAGTTCACCTTCGTCTCTGCCTAAGATATGATTGGACGTGGCAACCACCTGCCCATCTTGCCACGTCTCCATGCAGCCCTCTCTCCTTTGCATGCCTAGCAAGCAGTGCATGATCGCAAATGAAAGTCATCTATATATCCGTGGTCTTATAAGTATCTATATCTATATAGATCTATATCTATCCCTGGGGATAAGGGAGAAAGAAGACTTCCCACGTATTCCCTGCGTGTCGTAGAAGGCGACTAAAAGGGGAGGTAGCGGGGGGGCGCTGGAAATCCTCCCCTCTCGTTTTTAATTTTCCAAAAGAAGGAACAGAGAAGGGGCCAAGTGAGGATTTCCCTCAAAGGCTCAGTCCTCTGTTCTTAACGCTACCTCGCTGACGAGGGAAATGGCGAATAGTATGAAATATCTATATACAACTTCCTGTGAAGTTCCTTATGTTAACTTCGTCTTGTATTTTGTTATGCCCGTCTCTCTAGACGGATTATCTGCCACTCCCTTCCCCCAGGCTGACTGTCACTTCCCATTCCTCTTTTCTCCCCTTTCCTTCCAACCTACCCTCCCCACAACCACTCTTTTCTCTCCCTCCCTCTCCCCTCTTTTTCCCTCCTCTCTCTCTCTCTCTCTCTCTCTCTCTCTCTCTCTCTCTCTCTCTCTCTCTCTCTCTCTCTCTCTCTCTCTCTCTCTCTCTCTCTCTCTCTCTCTCTCTCTCTCTCTCTCTCTCTCCCATCTACGTCTCAGTCCTCATCTCTTATCCCTTCGCTCTCTTCCCATCACCCCTTCCCCATGCTGCATCTCCCTTCTTCTCCTTTCATTCTTTCTCCCTTACTATTCCGTCCCATCCCTCCTATCTGCTCCAGCTCCCTCCTATCCAAACCCCCTCCCCTTCCCTCCCCTCTCTCTCCCCTCTCTCCTATCACCCTTCTACACCTTCCCTCCACTCCTCTCCCCGAAAAACCATCTTCCCTCCCCTTTTTAACCCCCCCCCCACACCGCCCTTACCCGCCTCCCCTCTCACCCCCCAGAACCCCTACCCACCTCCCCCCCCCTTCCCCTTGCCCATTGCACCTTACCTTTCACCTCTTCATTAAGCCATCCTCATCCCAGCCTCCTCAGAAGACACTCGACCCTCTCGTCACCGTGTACGCCCCGGTAAAACCACCCTTATTCTCCCTTACCCATAAGGTCCTTTTCAGCTAAACTCCCCAGCGTAGCGAGGGGGTGTCAGTGGCGTGCCCTCTCAGAGAGGGCATTGTTTCCCGCCATTGTGGGCCGGTGTACTTGGGAGCAATTATTGGGTCCTTTTCACCGCCTCATTTAATGCATTGTTTCGCTTTCTTGAAGAGGGCCTTGTGTCAGCCCTAGCCTCGTCCTTTCTACCCTCTCACTCCCCCTTCTTTTCGTTTTAATAAACTATTTTGCCTTTTCTAGCAGCAGTATTTTCTCCTCCCACTATCTCCCTTCCTTCCTTTCCACAACTCCACCTGTTTTTCTTTTTTTTCCTAGAGTTTTTAACCTTTTTTTTTTCCTAGTATTCTCTGCTCTCTCTCTCTCTCTCTCTCTCTCTCTCTCTCTCTCTCTCTCTCTCTCTCTCTCTCTCTCTCTCTCTCTCTCTCTCTCTCTCTCTCTCTCTCTCTCTCTCTCTCTCTCTCTCTTTGTTCTTTCCTTTTTCCCCCCATATTCGTACATTTTAAATCACTCACCTTTCATCACTGATCATCTGTTGGCGTTCCCTCCCTTTCTTTTATCTATTTCCAAAGCATTTTTTCCCCTTTATACACTCTTTTAATCTATAGTCCTCAATATGTATATATATATATATATATATATATATATATATATATATATATATATATATATATATATATATATATATATATATATATATATATATATATATATATATATATATATGTGTGTGTGTATATATCTGTTTTCCATTATAATTCTTTTTTGTTTTTGTTTTTGCCATAGTCTCTTTTACCTTGTCTAGTAGTGACAAGTCCCCCCCCTCTCTCTCTCTCTCTCTCTCTCTCTCTCTCTCTCTCTCTCTCTCTCTCTCTCTCTCTCTCTCTCTCTCTCTCTCTCTCTCTCTCTCTCTCTCTCAACGCCACCAGATTTATGAAGCAAAAACGGACCACGGAGCGTGTGTTCCTGCCTCGCTATCTGATAAGCTAAGAGCTGTTACCTCACTTCATCCCTTCTCTTTTCCACTCGTACTGACCAGAAGCCGTAAATGTACTGAGAGTATAATTTCGTTTTGTCTATATCTCAACTCTATTTCTATAACCACTGTTAAAGGGTTGAATATATCTAAGAAGGATTGAATATATCTAATAACTCTTTTGTTTGACTGATTCTTCTTATTAAGGATATTCGAAGAAGGATATTCTATATTTTTGCTGTGGTTAGACGTAGGGCGATTGTCTAATCTGTTCCGTACCGTTGAGTGTAGCAC